>NC_058132.1:674899104-674914037 GCF_016433145.1 Gracilinanus agilis
TTTCTTTCTCTCTTTCGCTCTTTCTTTCGCTCTTTCTTTCTTTCTCTCTCTTTCTCTCTCTCTTTCGCTCTTTCTTTCTCTCTCTCTTTCACTCTTTCGCTCTTTCTTTCTTTCTTTTATTTGTCTCATCTCATCTGATTAGAAAAAAACCACAAAGCCACTTCAACAAATATATGAAATATATGCTCCTCAAATAAAAGAAATTCCACATTGAACATGCCCCAAAATGTGCATCTCATTCTATAACATCTATTGTTCTGTGTTAAGAGGTATGTAGCCTGCTTCATGTTTGATACTCTGGAATTTCATTGTACTATGTTTTACACCATCTTCAAACATTAATTTTATTGTTGATACTCTAAATATGAAATACTTTTCCAAGGACCAGTGAATTGATACACCAGAAGTAGAAATTACCCCAATCCAAAAGAACTTTCTTGCTACCAACAGAAAACATAAAGAAAGTACAGCTAAATAGGATGGTTTACAGTTTTCGTCAGAGAAGTGACTAAAGGAACTAGCTAAGTGAATTTCATTTTGTTGCCCAAAGGCAACAGCAGCTTCCTGACACTACTAATATTTCCTCCAATAGAATGGAGTTCATCCAATGCACAGACAGTCATGGGAATTCCTTATCCCAATCGAGCAGGGTTGTGAATGCAGTTGATGATTCATTTCATGAGGACTTCATGAATAGGTCTTTATTGATTCAACTTGATTTATTTACCAGCTTACTTTAGAATGGATGAGTTTCTCTATCTATGACTAATACCCTCAAACAGTTAAACAGCATCATTTGTCCCAAATAGTATAGGAAACAACCCCACACAGATGCTTCGGAGGTGGCAGGAATAACCAGGAATTTTGATGCTATTATTCAGTTACATCCTGGAACATTAGAATGGTACGAAGCCAATAATGAGGCTATATTTTAATGTACTTTAAAATAATCATTTCCAATAAATACATAAATGTGAAAAAGTCTAATCTATGTAAATCTATGTAAATGGATGGTTATAGTGAATTAGTGGGTAGCATTGCTAAGTGGATGGCTCAGGGTTTCATTAAATAAAAAAGACTAAAGACCTGGTTTAGCAAGAAAAAGCTCTTTTGCCTTCTTTCAGTTGCTTTTGGTTGTTAATCTGGTCCAAGATGATCAACTTCTCATTAATCATAATAATTAGAGGTAGATTTACAGAGCATTAGTGTAATTTTCAATCATGCTAATAGTTGTGCAATCCACCATTCATTAATATAAATGAGGTAAATTAGAACCATGACATTATAAAGGAGAGGCAAAAGCTGCAGGAACTTCCACGGATCCTCCCCAAACCCCATTAATTTAATTGTAATATGTTGTTCCTCAATACCTTATTTTCACTCTCTTTATTTTCCATTGCTAATGGTTCTTCAGATTGGTTAATGAGCATCCTAAACTCTTAATTTAAGTGACTGTCATAGTACAGTTTAAATCATGAATCCTTATCTTGTCTTCTAATTACATTTAACTCTTTATCATGTGTTCAGCCGATGAGCTTATAAAGATTTCCTCTTATATTCAATATACGGTGTTACTTGCCCTTGCAGAAGATGACAAGAAGTGGAAGGAACATTCCTGGAGGTATCCCAAGGGATTATAAGAAGCACTAATGAGGGGTCAAAAGATCAGTGATCAAAGTTCTCATCCTGCCACTTATTATCTCAAGCAAATCACTTCAGCCTTCAAGGCCCTCGTTTCCTCATCTACAGAATGAGGGATTTGGACCTGAAGATTTCTAAGGTCATCTCCAATTTTAGTATTCTATGATCCTTTCCATCAAACATCTTTCAGTATAATTGGAGTTATTAATGGGATCAAAAAAATCTATCTGGTTCATTTTAGATATTTCTAGGAAAAAACATGAAAGTGATGCAATTGTAACACTTCCATTTTCTCCTTATGCTTTCCTCAGTATTCAAATTTAATCCCTAAGCTTCCCCCAAGGAGGTGGGGAGTGGGATAAATTCACTTAACCATTTGGAATATTTTCCCCTCTGGTTCATTATCTCTAACTTTGCAGGTGGACTCAAACAATGACCACTTTTTAATCTCAAGAGGGAAGGAGGGAGTTTTTGCTACTTGTTCCACTCTCTTTTGTTATATGACAAATAATTTTGTCCTCAACCCTTTCCTATTATCTACCTAACTCTATTCTTTGTTCTAACCTTAAGAATAAATTAAGTCTTTATCTCAGAATCTTTGGATAGAAACTAAGGTAAGCCATCCACCTCTTTATTCATAATTATGACATCCTTTTAGCCAGCTGTTATCTTGTTTGGAGAGGTGTACCTCAGTTTACCTTTTTGTTGAATTACTTGTGACAATTTGGAGAGGTAGATGGAAGATTAAAGAACAGTTCACTCATCCATTCATGCACAGTGCATTTATTACATAGCCCCTGTGTATAAAAATGAAGATTAAAAAAGTCTTGCCCTTAAGAAGCTCTTCCTCATCTGGAATGGGCTGGCAAAATATACATCAATCCAAGGAATAGCTACTTGATTTATAGGATACCCAAACAAGCAAACTCTCAGAACAATCTGACACCTTTTCAACCAATTATAGGAAACTGCCAAGTGCGCCAAGAATTTAAATATCTTGTTTAAGGTTGCACAGAGAGTATCTGCCAGAGGCAATTAGAAGATCCATCCACACTAAATGCAATGTTATTTTTTGAGGAGGGTAAAGAGCTAATAAATGAGGGGATCATGAAAGGCTTCAGGTAGAACATGATGTGAGTTGAGTCAAGAAAAGATTGAGGAATTCTGAAAGGTGGAAGTGAGAAATGACAGCACTTGAGACACGAATGGACAATTTGTACAAAAACATGGAAGTGGGAAATGGAATATTATGGCCACGGAAGGACATTGGGTCAATATCAAGTGAGTTGTATGATATGGGTTATGCTTTAAGGAGTGTGCCTTTCCTTTATTTATTATTATGCACTACTACTAATATATATAAATAATACATTAACAATGTAAAACAATAAGACATAATTCCTGCCTTCTGAAACTTCAAACATTGGTTGGAGAGGTGAAGTGTATATCCATGAAACATTTCTAATGACAATAACTCCTATTACTACTTCTACTCTTACTACTACTTCTATTACTATTACTACACTAATTAGCCTTTTTAGTACTTTAAGCTGTGCACAATGCTTTACCAATTATCTTATTTCATAATATATTTGAGCTACTATCAGTTTGGTTTTGCAATGTAGGTTAAGCCTCTTGGAAAAAATGAAAATGTATATTTTTCAATGAGTTTTCAAGTCAAGAAATATTTATCAAGTATCTTTTTTTGGCAGTGATTCCCAAAGTGGGTGCCACTGCCCCCTGGTGGGTGCTGCAGGAATCCACAGGAGTGGTGATGGCCACGGGTGCATTTATCTTTCCTACTAATTGCTATTAAAATTAAAAAATTAATTTCCAGGGGGCTAAGTAATTTTTTTTTCCTGGAAAGGGGGCTGTAGGCCAAAAAAAGTTTGGGAACCACTAGAGGGTTAGGTAAAAGAATACTGAGCTTTGGGGTCAAGAAGACTTGGGCTCAAATTCTGTTTCAGTGGTTTACTATCTGTGTGACTCTGGCAATGAATTTCTCTGGGCCGTAGGCTTAGGACTTGAAGGTACAGATAGATTGTGGTCTGCATTTGTAGAGTGAACTTTCAAGAAATCACAGATATTTCATGTATATATGATGCATTGTGGAACAAAAGGAAAAGAAGGAAGGAAATGATCATTTATTTGGCATCTACTGTGTGCCAGGAAATGTCTTAAGTCCTTTCTAAATGTTACCTTATTCCTTCACAATAACCCTGGAAGGTAAAGGATATTATTATTCCCATTTTACATTTGGGGAAACTGAGGCAAACTGAAGTTGTTTTTTTGGGGGGGCATTTGTTTTGAGTTGTCCAGGGTCACACAGCTAGTAAGTCTCTAAGATCATATTTAATCTCAGATTTTTCTGACCAGAAGTCTAGTGTTCTATTTATTGATAAGTTAGGATTTTGGAGATATATAGAGATGAAGAATATATATTTTTTGCCCTCTACAAGTGGAAAAAGGGAAAACAACAAACATTTGTTAAATATCTACTATATTAAGTGCTTTATAAGTATTTCATTTGATCTAGTAGGGGAGTTAATATAAACATTGAAATAACTAGTAGAGATAAGAATATGAATTAAAAAAAAAAAAAAAAAAGGATGTTCCTAGAAAGCTCATTTGTAGGAAGAGTTCAGGTCAGGCTTCCTAGAAATGGTCACTCAACTTTGGCCTTGAAGAAATAAACTTTGAATAGGCATTGAACAGGTAGAGAAGGAGTGAAAGAGGGAGGTCACCTTCATGGTGGACATCAAACTGGCTAAAAATCCTTTATCTGATTCTGAGAAGGGACTTGGATTCTTCAAACAAAGCCACTTGTCTTTCATTTCTGCCCATGACTGTTTGGGATGGTTTGTGGATCGTACGTTTTTCACTGAAGATTATTCCTTAGAAATATCAATATTTTCTTAAGCTCCTTCATATTTCCTTTTCTTTGCTGTTGATGACTTTCTGATGTAATTCTCCTCTTTTGCCCTTTCTAATGAGCTCATTTTCAGGCTTGATTTTGCATTCAGGGAACATAATTACAGCTGATGATATTTGTATTTCTATGCAATGGGCAACCCACTGGACTATCTCTGTTAAATGTGGTAAAGGAAAGTCATTATCAAAAAATGTGTACATTGCTACAGGCACACTTAATTTCCATCAGCCCAACTTTGTCTAGGAAGTTTTCAGCGGCTCTGCCAAGACTGATTGCTTTCAAACACGTGGGAAGGTAGATTTGTATTTCCTGGTCTGTTTACTGAAGTATTACTGAGAAAATGGCTAAATGTCAAGTGTCAACCAAATCTGTTTTTTTCCCCTTAATGATATTTTGCTTCCTTATTTATAGTTTAATATAATGCATGGCTAGAATTTTCTGCTTCTCAACATTCGGTGACAGTTTTAGTCATCTGAGGATAATTAGCTCTTCAAACTAAGGGTTATTGTTTTTCCCTTCTATTCTCTGCCTGCTTCTTTCCTCTGGGTAGAATTGTTACCTGAGGACTAGATGTATCACAGACTTGGAATTAGGTGTCTTAGACCATCTAGTCCAACCTTAACCTAAATAAGAGTTTGTTTGCCCTTAAAAAAATCCCCAACATATGATTATCCAGTTTTTGCTTTGAAAACTTCCAATAAAGAAACCCACTACCTCCCTTGGCGACCTGTTCCATTCTGGGACAGCCCCAATTCTGAGATAATTTTTCTTTGGAGACATACTTAATGAATTCTGCCCTTGGGAAACGTAAACATTTGTTAGGAGAAAAAAAAATTAATACGTTATAAAATAGCAAGTCTTACAGGAATACATATAAGAAAATGTGCTGTTCAGAACAGAAACATTTTGGCATATTAGTGAAAAGGAGCATCAGATTGCTGGAATCCAGGAAATGAGGTTTTAGTACAGTGAATAGAGTACTGGGCTTGGAGTCAAAAAATGATGCACCTTCTTGAGTACAAATAAGTCCTTATATATTTCTAGCTATAACCTTGTTTGCCTCAGTTTCCTCACCTGTAAAATGAGATGGAAAAGAAAATGGCAAAACACTTCACTATCTTTGCCAAGAAAACCTCACATGGGGTCTCAAAGAGTTGGAAACAACTGAAAATGACTCCACCAAAAACAACTTGCAAAGTTCTGTAGAAAGTTAATCATTACCATTTGGATGATGGTTAGTAGGAGGTAGAAGATATTCTTGTGATTTAATTGGTTCTGAGATCCCAGGTGGGGCAACTCAGCCCATTCAAGTCCTTATCTTCTCTACAGTTTACAGTGTTAGAAAATGATCAGAATATTCAGTGATTAAGTTGTTTGCCCAGGGTCACATAGCCAATATGAACTCATGGTTTTGAGTTATTCTTTACCCCCATGATGCCTATAATTAACCAATGAAATTTGATTTTTAAAAGAAAGTAAATTGTTTATTTCTAGTTGTGATCTGGACAGATATCAGGGAAATTTTGAGTTTAATAGAAAAAGGTGATTATCTTATGTTGATTTCCCACTCTTCTTTGATGCTTAAAAGAAATAAAATTTAACTTTATAAACTGTCAATGATATTATCCTGCCATCCTCAAAACCACAGCGTTTTGTTTTGTTCCTAATATCTTATAAAATAAGTATTTATTTTTGAGCCTCATAACAACTCTATAAATAAATAGACTAAGGTGTTATTGTCTTCAGCTTTACAGATGGAAAAGCTGAGGCTCAAAAATTGTGATTTGCCTATGGGCACAATGCTAATAGGTTCTGGAGACAGGATTTGAACCTAGGTCTTTTGGAATATAAGTCTAATGCAATCTTTATACAACATGTTGTTTTTTTTTCTGATCTCTTCAGAGGAATTACTTGTTTATGATAGAGCACTTCTCAAGTTTTTTATACATTTTTCTCCTGATTTTCACTGTCACTGATTGCCTGGAAAAACAAAACAAACAAAAAACCAAGGAGGTAGAGAACTATTAGCTTGGGTGCACTTGTGACTTGAAGGGCATAGCCTGATGCCTAATGATTTAAAGTTTTAGATTTTTTTTCTTTTCTTTATTCAAAATCATTTAAACTTTCAAAATGGACCCTTTTAAAAAAATTCTGCTAATTTGGGAAATTATGAAAACTGACTTTACAGTCAATTTGGTTTTAATGAATAAATTGCCCTTTAAAAGGAGAGTGTTTGCCAGTTCCCATCAGAGCTGATGCTCTAGAATCAGTAAGCCATCTGCCTTTCCTTAATATAGGAAGTGGAGTAGACTAAGTTGATAGAGTAGCAGACTGGATACCCAGAGAGTGGCTCCCATTTCCAACTCCTCCACTGACTGATTTAATGACTTTCATAAGCTGACAACTTCTTAAGACTTCCATGCCCCCCAATATAAATAGTTCCTCATGTTTCTCATAATCATAATGCAATTAGAGCAGCTATAAATTTTGTTTAGGTATTGAAGGGATAATTCCATAAAAAGCGTATATCCAACCTTATTAGAGCCAGCCCTAGTTACATTAGTGTGTTTTAATCAACAGAAGAGTAAAAGAAAATTGAATGTCATACATGGCTGACTAGAGGGGAAAGTGGTGATCCAGGGCTATAGTAAATATTAGGGATATGCCCCATTGGTGTTCATGAAAGATCAAGAATACGAGAAGAAGATGTTGGGTGGACATCTCTCTCCAAGAAGAATCTAGGGGAAGACAAAGGCAAAAGTGGTGTAAGATGGGGAGCCAGGGATGAGTTAAAATCTGCTTTGTTTGGAGGGAGGACCCATCTGGATGAGATCCTAGGGCCATTGAAGTAAATAATTAATAAAGGATATTCACATGGTACTTTACATGCATTATTTCATTCGACCCTCCCAATAGCTCTGTGAGATTGGTACTTTAGTCATTACTATTTCCTTTTTTTACAGATGAAGAAAATGAGGCTCAGAAGTCAATTTACCTAGCCTTGTTTATATAATAAATAAGTGTCAGAGGGAGGATTCTAATGTGGCTCAAAATTCAGTGACCTTTCCATTATGCCGTACTGCCTCTTTCCAATCAGATATTTTATTTTAATTAATTAATCAATTACGCTTACCAATTACAGATGATAAATTTCCACATAAGTTTTCTGATATTACAGGATCCAAATTATTTCCTTTCTTCCCTTTTCGTCCTTCTCCCAGAGCTGGCTAGCAAATCAAGCCGGGTTACACATCCAATCAGATATTTTAAAGATAATTAGCTGTTAACAGAAATTTAAAAACTAGTTTGCTCCAGTGCAGTTTAAAAGCTAATGGTCTCAGCATAGCTAGGTGACTCAATGGATAGAAGATTTGAGGTCCTTTCCTGTGTTCATATGTGGCCTCAGATATTTGTGGACTGTGTGACCCTGTGGAAGTCACTTAACTCCTAGTGCCCAGCCATTACTGCTCTTCTGCCTTGGAACCAATACTTATCATCAATTCTAACACAGATGGTAAAAGTATAAAAAAAAATAGAATGGTATTTCTGGGAGGGTGGGAGGAGAGTAACCAGGGGGAAATTCTGGTGAATTAAAAACAATATTTTAAAAAAAAACTAATGTCAAAAAAAATCTTACTTTTTGACCACAATCCATCAGCACATTCCTGCCAATATTAACAGTTAGACATCTATTTCAGAGGGCAGCTGTTATCTCATAAAATATGCAAATTGCAATAGAAAAACTAATTTATGTATTGATTTGCTTAGAGAACTTCTAGCCTTGGTGTTTTGCGTTTTATTTCTCTGATAAATGTAGCTCTCGTGCTAGTGCCTGTGCCTACCCACAAATGCCTTGGGTTTTCCAAAGCGTTGCTCTGCCTGCAGCTATAATAGGGAAACAGCTGTGATTGAAGATGTCAACTTGGTCATTACTATCCACTGCCTCAAGAACTATGAATCATTTAAACAATATATGTTTTTACTGTGATCACATTATTATTGGGTGTGAATGGATGGATGAACCCCTTAGAAAGTGATATGGGTTATAAAGTCTGAGTTCAACGGAGAAACTTTCACTTTTTTCTGGTAGTTTTTAGCATAGTAATTTAATAGACGAATGTGAGTAACTAGAACTCTGTATTATTTTTTCTTTCTGAACAAGTTATGGGAAAGGTTAAGCAAAGGGGGAAGAAGAAGAAACAAAGTGGGAGGGAAAGGCCATGAACAATTTTATTTTCCTTCACATCCCTTAACCGCTCCCAAATCCCTTTTTGGATAGGGGATAAAAAAAAAAGAGGACATCTGAAAGAATTTTGTTTTTGTGGTTTTTAAGTTGTTTTTCAGCCATGTCTGACACTTCATGACTCACTTTGGTGTTTTTCTGGTAAAGATCCTGGAGTGGTTTGCCATTTCCTTCTCCAGTTTATTTTACAAATGAGGAAACTGAGGCAAACCAGCTTAAAGGATCTCATACCTGGTAAGTGTCCGAGGCTGGTTTTGAACTCAGATCTTCCAAGCTCCAGAGCTAGTACTCTATGCATTGTGGCACCTAGCTGCCCCCAAAAGCTTTCTTTAGGAATAAGAAAAAAAGTAAAGAAAGAGAAGGAAGAACAGAAGAGTTGGTAGGAAAAGAAGATAAAAAATTATATTGGGCTCATGCATGAGCCCAAGTAAATGTGCCAAAAGAATTAGAAGCAGTTAGAAACATGTGTCAGATACATCAGACCTGAATGTTCATGCAGAGGGACATAGCATCACAGACCAAGAGGTGGAAGGGGCCCCAAAAGCCATCTAGTCAAGCTATCATCTTGCAAATAAGGAAACTGAGGACAAAGAAGGGTCAATGACTAGACAAGTGATTCACAAAGTGGGTGCCACCGCCCCCTGGTGGGTGCTGCAGCAATCTAGGGGGTGGTGATGGCCACAGGTGCATTTATCTTTCCTATTAATTGCTATTAAAATTAAAAAAAATAATTTCCAGGGGGCTAAGGAATAGTTTTTCTGGAAAGGGGGCAGTGGGCCAAAAATGTTTGGGAACCACTGGACTAGACCAAGGGCACTTATCCAAGAACAATTTCTCTTCTTTCCTTGTCACATATAGTAGAACTGAGGGTTTCAGCCTATTGAAATAAGTTTGCATCTTAAGTCTGCCATTGATAAGCTCTTCATTGATTTAGTCCTGTTTATGAACCCTATAGACACTGATAAATAAAAAATAAAATAAATAAAAGAAGAACTCAGAAAAAGACAAAGCCTGCATTTTTGTTTTTGTTTTCTCCAGTGCTTACTAATTACACATAATGGGTGATAACATGCTTCCATGATTAATCAATCCATTGTTCAGTTATTGTAGTCATTTATAAAGAAAAATATTTCTTATGTTGAAATTTAAATAGTATTGGTTCCTTTTTCTAGTATATTCTGTTGACTGTTCAGGTTCAAGTTTATCTTATTGGCTACTGAATTGAAATCAAATTTCTTTTTTCTTTAACCCTTTAGTCCTGGTTCTATCTAATAAAACATCACAGAATAAGTCTTTTGTGCATGAGAATCTTTTATAATATTTAAAGATAGCTATTCTCTCTCCCTCTCTTTTTCTGTCCTCCATACTAAAGATCCCCTCAATTCTAACAAGTCTGTCAGTGGTTTTTAAGACCCTCTGTTCTGTCTACCTGTATTCAAAGAACAAATATTGGTCTGGATAGCCACTGGAGTTGTTTCCAGTTCTGAAATGCTATGGTGCTTCCCAGCTCAAGATCTCTGACCCAATGAGTATAGGCTTTTTAAAATGCATTTCAGCTTGTTACTGCTCCCTATAAAACATGAGACCTTCCCAATAAAGAAATATAAATAGAAACATTCCTCTACTCCATTGCAGAGGTTGAACGTTGGGGTGGTCAGTGGCTATGGAACATTACATATTTTTTCAATACATTCATTGATTTTATGGATTTTTTCCTCTTCTGTTTTTCTTTATAAAATATCCTTTGTTTCATAGGATCACTGTCTGACAGGGAAAAGAAGGAAAGCTTCAGAAAGAAATTTCAGCCTTGTTGAAAAATATATCAATAAAAATTTATTTATTTTTTAAATGTGGGACCTTGTAGAGAGACAAGGTAAATGGAAGAATTATGGAAAGCTGAGGGCATACCCTTCATAAAATATTTTCTATCTTTACTTAACATTATATCTTTTATCTTTAATCGTTGATGCCACATAAAACAAGATGTAAAATTTATATTTATCATGAGTTAGGGGAGAAGCTCTGGGATCAAATAAATCTTCCTTTACAAACTAAAATTAAAAGTTCAGTACTAGGAAGGAAATATGGTACTACAGCTATGGTGTGGTAAGCTCCTTCCTCAAGATCTGGACTGTCTAGTTCTAAGAATGTTGCTTTGTGGTTGGTTTTGTTGTTGTTGTTGTTGTTTTGAGTAGCTTTTATACATTAAACAATTAATTTTAATATATAAAAGCCTGGCTCCCTCTGTATTCAGGGTCCAGCTATAAACTGAGGAAGGGACATGATCCCCAAAGGTTGGGCAATTGCCATGAATCCCTTAATAAATGGATATGTTAAAATGACCGAACCATTGTTTCCTCAATCATTTAATTTTTCCCCAACTCCATACACCATGCAGTATTCTTATATAATCCCAAGAATGCCTTTCAAGCCATTCAATTTCTTCCTGAACCTATAAAGTTGGCTCCATGAAGGTAAATGTAGAACTTAATATTATCCTGGTTGACTTCCTCATTATAATGGAAATTGCTTGATTCTTTGTCTCCCCTAATACCTGGCTTCTGTAAAAGTGAAATTTGGGAAAGTCTATCAGCATGGCTTTAATTAAAATACTAATTTCTATATTTATATCAGCCTTTATTATTTTTTATCTTAATATTTCTGATAGGCACCTTATAAATGATTATTGAATTATCAGTTGGTTGATTTATTCATACTTTTTCTCTATACCCAAGACCCATCCACATGCATAGATACATACATTTGCTTCTCTGTCTACTAAAATCCTTAAAAACCCAATACAAATGTCACTTCCTTGATACGATTTTCCTAAATCTGCCTTATGGTAAGTCCTTCTTAGACTTCCTATCACACCTTGTTCATACCTCTCAAATATTTATCATGTTTCATTTAGAACTCGAATTATTTCTCTTGGTTAAATCCCCCCATAAGCTCTAGAAAGTCAGGGCTCATCTTTCAGTTATCTTTATATCTTTATCCCCTGGGTTTTTAATAACTGCTGCTTGAATTGAATTATTAAACACAATAACATTATTCATAAAATTTTATGCCTCTTTTATGCACTTATCATATTTCAATTTCTATTATGGCTGTTCGATTATATCTTTTATACCCCCTAGTAAACCGTAAGCTCCTTGAGGGCAGGAATTCTGTCTTATCATTAAAGGGAAGTTGACTTTGCCCATAGTATTTGATATATGTTTCTTGAGTTCAGTTGAACCGACGGGGACAATCTGTCAGTTTCTACAGCTGACACAAGAATTTAGTGCTTCAAGGCATCAGCTATTTACTATAATTGTATGTGGTCCTCCCATTAGCACACAATATCATTCCTCTGGGTATACTTTGAAAAATTAGTTTGTTCTTCCTTAGGTTGCTAAAACAAATATACATTTACTATCGTTGTTAGAAACATTTTTTAAAAAGAGAGATTTCTTTCCACTCTTCTTGGTTTGTTATTCATCTCTGAAAGGTACCATGAATTATATTATCTGGTACTTTCTCTTGCCATTAGCAATAGTCGGTACCTCAATCATCTCACACAGATGAATACCTGATTCAGGTAACTAGTTACTGTTTCATCAACTGGAAATCTATGTTTACTGATGTTTTTTAATATGTTGATAGCACAGTGATAATTGATGTTTAAAATGAGAATCAGGCAGTGAGATGCTGGAGGATACTCAGCAAGAGCATGTATTTGAAAGATTGTCTTGTGAAAGAAGGACTAGACTTGTGACATTTAGCCCCAGAGGGACGAATGAGAAAACATGGGTAAAAATGACAAATTTATGTCACTATGTCAGGAAAAAACTTCTTCACAATCGGATCTGTCCGAAAGGTTAATGGGCTACTTGGAGAGTTGGGTGGCTTCTCCCTCTGTGGTATCTTCAAAAAAAGACTGAATATCCCCTTGTCCTATATGTCATAAAGGCATTCCTTTCTGGTTTGGGATTAGACAACTATTGAGATAGATCCCTTCCAACTCTTAAATTCTGTGGGTCTGTCACTGCCTTAAATTATGGAAGGCAGATGAAATTAGGTTAAATCTAGTTTGGGCATTCACTGATTTCACAAAGCAATGTAGAAATTGGTAATTGGTATATGTATGCTGAAGGACATACTAGAAATAGTGTTGGTCTTGAATCAGAGAAGTCCTGGATTTGGATCCTGCCTGACACACTATAGGCAGGTGACCATTGTGGACCCTTAACTTCTCTGTGACTCAGATTCTTCTTTGATAAAATGGAAAAAAGCACTTGTAGTGTCCATATCAGAGGTTTGTTGAAAGACTGAAATGTAATAATGAATGTTAATGTCCAATGTATATACCAATAATTATGAAAGAGAATATTCGATTAAGTAGTCTAGAATAGGGGGCAGCTGGGTGGATTGAGAGCCAGGCCTAGAGACGGGAGGTCCTAGGTTCAAATCTGGCCTCAGACACTTCCAGCTGTATGACCCTGGGCAAGTCACTTGACCCCCATTGCCTTTATCACTCTTCTGCCTTGGAGTTAACACAGTATTGACTCCAAGACAGAAGGTAAGGGTTTAAAAAAAAAGTAGTCCAGAATGTATGTGCATTAACAAATTATTCTGTCCATCAACATTTTTCTTTCAAGGCTCAAACGACTATCCCTGAGTTTCATGTGTTAAAATACAGTGGAATTGTTCTGATCTCACAAGAATCTGATGCAGAATCATTTGTATTTATGCTATTTTCCAAAGTGCATTTAAGAAAAGTAGCCTTTTTTTAAAATGGTGTAATACAAGCACATGGCAAGGTATTATACATGAATTTAAAATTATATTAGAAGTTGAATATTTATTGGGAAATCTACATTCATAATTTCATAAAAGATATAAAGAAAGCCTTAGGGTATGTGTTTAGCTTCTGTAAACAAACCTTAATTATGAAAACCAAACTACAATTTTTTTGAAAATTGTAAACAGTAAAATGATGATAGTTAACTTTCCTTTTACTGACTTTGTTCCGTGAGAAAACAATAACAACAACAAAAAAAAACTTGAAAAGGGACTTAAAAGTAGCTTTAATCTTAGAATCAACTATGAGCCATTTATTTTTTAAATGGAAAATCTGAGGGCCCTGCATGTAAAATTATTTAATGTATGTAATTAAACAATGGAAGTATCAGACAGCTACTTTGTTCCAGGCACTGAATCTTGGGAAACGGGTGGTCAGGGCCAAGGATTTCAACAGTAAGAATTGAGAAGTGAGAATATTTCAGGAATCTATGCAAAGGTATGGAGGCAAGAGATAAGATGTTGCCCACTTGGAATATTAAGTAATCTCTCTAGGACTTAAAGTGTGAAGGATGAGTAAATGAAATCAATCTGGAAACCCAGAGTTTATTATCTATCTATCTATCCATCCATCCATCCGTCCATCTATCTATCTATCTATCTATCTATCTATCTATCTATCTATCTATCTATCTATCTACCTGTCTGTCTGTCTACCTATTATCTATTTTATCTATTATAATTTTGTCTTAATTTTAAATTCCAATTAATTCATTATTTTATTTTGTCCTAGAAGCAGTAGGTTACCACTGAATCTTCTTCAAAGGATTGAAATGATCAGAAATGTCTTTAGGAATATCAATTTGGCAGCTGTTAGGCATATTTTACAGAAGAGAGGAGAGTGAAGGAAGGGAGAACAATTAAGAAATTATTCCAATAATCTATGTGAAAAATGATGAGGATATGAATTAAGACAGGAGATATATGAGTTAAGAGAGGTATGGATGTCAGGGATGTTGTAGAACCAGAAACATGTGAATGTAACAAAGGGTTCAATATGGATGGAGGTGGAGGGAGGCGCCACCTCAAGCAGAATGAATATCCAAGGAAAATCTGTGGTTGTTAACCTTGGTGACTGGAAAGGTGTTGCTGCCCTTGACAGAAAAAGCAAGTTTGAAAGAAAAAGGAGTTGGTTAGGGAAGGTAAATGAGTTCTGGTTTAGTCTTTTCAGTTCGAAGCACCTATAGGGCATATGGACAACAGTGACCATTAGGTCACTCTGATATGTGTGTGTGTATATATATATATATATATATATATATATATATATAT
>NC_058132.1:674918623-674936612 GCF_016433145.1 Gracilinanus agilis
ACACATATTTATGCATGTATATATACATATGTGTATATGGTATGTATGAAATACCCTCAAATATATAAAAATATATTTTGTGCCTTTTATCTTTTACTTTATTATTGTAGCAGTCAATTTACCACATTTTATTAGTACTAACTAATTATAATAAATAAAATGAATAATTATTTATATAGCTAGTTCTAAGAGTACTAGTAGAAAGGACCAGCAATTTTCTAGAAAACTGATCCAAATACAAATAAGATAGGGTATCTCCCACAGATATTATACAGAATATTGTGTTGTGCTATGTAAAATAAAATGATAAAGAAGGAAAGTTAAAAGGAGTGGATGGAGGAAAGGGGAGAAGGAGAAGGAGAGAAAGAGAAAGAGAGAGAGAGAGAGAGAGAGAGAGAGAGAGAGAGAGAGAGAGAGAGAGAGAGAGAGAGAATGAGAGAATTTAAGCTGCTTAAGGACAAGGATTGTTTCATTTTGTCTCTGTATCCTCAGGACCAGGCATCTAATAGGTGTGTACATAAGATTGACTGGCTAAATGATTGATTGATTAAATACCTTGATTGATTAAATAACAATATTAAATATTAAATATTGATTAAATATGATTAAATATGTAAATAAAAATCAATGAAAATTGATTGATTGATTAAATATTAAATAAATAGCTCCTAGTTTCTGGAATAAGCTATTACCTTTATGCCAGCTTAATGTCAAAGTTGTAAAGGGTCAGAGAGTTCAGTTAAGTGACTTGCCTAAAGCCAAATTATTTATAGTTAAGTTGGGATTAAAGCCCAAGTCTTCTAGCTACTCTTAGTGAACTCTGCTCAGCATAACACTTCTATAGCTGTACTGAATATTTTAAAAATCCTCACCATCAAATATAGTTTATTAACAAAGACCAAACATGATATTGCATGGGTATGTTTACACATGTGTTGTCATTGTTGGTTTCCATGCACAGAAGGGGAAAAGGAGAGGGAGTTGATTGATGAAGAGTGTTAGTCAACTGTGAAAAGAAAAGGGACTATATGTCAGGAATTGTTAATATATCATTGTATGTTTGTAATTTTTCACACAAGTTATTCAAATTGTTTAACCAATGAACACTTATTGCATATCCATCATGTTCAAGTCACTTAGCTAGATTTTCACTTAATGGTAGAAAAAAGAATCTATGCTAGTCCCATCCTTCGAGAAGCTAGCTATTTATTGAAGAGTTTTAAAATCATTAAGACCTACAATTATAATTAATATAGACTATGAAAAATAAAGTCCATGAAGATTACCTAGAGTAATTCAGTAGACTGAGGTATTTACTGTGATCTGATATAATCAGTGAAGATTATAATCAGAAAGAATTTGAGTTGGACTTTGAAGGATGGGTATTATCTAGAGAGGATGAGAGGACAGAGAAAGGGATGGCAGGGTTTGGGGACAAAACAAATGAACAAAAGTATGAAAATGGGAAGAGAACAGACCAGTCTGAGCAGAATGTGGGTTTGTATAAGGAGTTAGTTGAGAAGGTTATGAAGTTAGCTTGAGATCAGATCATCAGATCTTTATTAGAAATCCAAATTTATCCTTTATCCATAATGAAAGCGTGGAAGACTTGGAATATGATATTCCAGAAGACAAGGGAAATGGCTTTACAACCAAGAATCACCTAACCATCAAAACTAACCATATTCTTTCAGGGGAAAGTATAGTCATTTAATAAAATAGAAGATTTTCAAATTTTGCTGAAGGAAAGGCCAGACTGAAAGAGAAATTTTGATTTCCAAATACAAAATTCAAAAGAAGCATAAAAAGCTAAGAAAGAGAAAAATCCAAGAGTTTCAATAAAATCAAATTGTTTATATTCTTGTGTGGAAAGGTGACATCTAAACTCTTAAAATTTTTTATCATTATCATAGTAGCTAGAAGAAGTATACATAGACAGAGGGTGTGGTAGTAAGCTATTTAGGATGATAGGAAGCTAGGGATGTCTTATCACTATGATAAGAGCTTACTGGGTGGCAGAAAAGATGAGATGTTGGACTTGGAATCCAGTTCAAATCCTGTCAGATATTTATTAACTATGTGACTAAGTAATTTAACCTCTCTTACCCTCCATCTCCTCAACTATAAAAAAGAAGTCATAATAGCTCCCAAATCACTGCGTTTCTTTAAAGATCAAGTGAAATATAGTTACGAAATACTTTACAAACATCTATGTCAGATATCATTATGAGTCATTAGAGGCAGACTTTGGTGTGAAGTGGGTAAATAAACACAAATACACACACAGGGGTTCTTTTGGGAGGAAAGGGATGAAGGAAGAATGAAGGGTAAAGATGTATCTTAAACAAATACAAAAGGGGCTGTGACAATATGAGTGAGTGGATCCAACTGCCACTTAGACTAAATCAGCCAGGGATATCTTACTTCTACAGGGAAAGACACAACAGGAATAAAAAACACTTATTTAATAATGACTTTAAAGGGTAAAAGCAGTAGAGAGAGGTCACCCTAACCTAGTTATCTAAGGACAAACTCAGGAACTGGGAGTTGGGTCAGGATCTACACTATTTTAACCCAAATGACTTAACTAAACTAAGGTCTAAACTAAACTAAATCTCTAACTAGAATAAGAGGCGGGACTCTCACTACAATTGTCCACAGTGCTCCAAGATGTCACAGATGTCACAGGAAATCAGAATCAAGTTTTTTTCCACAGCCAGTTAATCCTCAAAAAGCTCTAGGGAGTAAGGTAGATAAATCTGCTGTCCACCAACAGATATCTAAAACCCTTCTTTACCTACGCCAGAATAGATGATTGAAGTATCTTCTTCTCAGTGATATCCCACTCTGTCAGCTACTTGGATATTTGGCAAAGCTGGACCACACAGCCCAAACCTCATTCCTTCAGCTTGGTCAAACCACACTCTCCCTTCAAACCCTGGCTTCATTCCATTAGGGAATGTCCATGAAGTCCAAGATTTCTTCAAGCTGTCATCTATACTCTTCCTCATAACAGGTGGAAGTCCTAAATAATAAGTGTCACAAATATCCTAATGACAGATTACCCATTGAAAAATGCCACTGTTAAAGATAAATAGATCATTTCTATGTTGTTGTTTAAAGAAAGAACTGGATAATGACTAAATGACAGGTCTTGAAGGCAGTGACAGAGAAATAAACATTTGCAACAATCTGCCCCTTTCTCCAGTCAGATCTTTAGAGCTATTTTAGCTCTAAATTGAAATTATTGATTTCATTTTCCTTAAGTTATTGGTGACTTTTTTCTATTTGATCTGACCAAATTTGGGCTAACAATCAGGCATTCGACTGACATGCTTGAAATTGTGTGATCAGTTATATTACACTGTAGGCAATTTACATAGCATCCATTACCAGTCCCAAGCCAAAGAAGAGGAATAAGAAAATGACTTCTGGTACTTCATGAGGACTAATAATAATGATGCCATTCTCTGAACCAGTTCAAAAGACTTGTAACATTGGCAGGAGTCGACAGATAGAGGAATGTGTAAAGGAATAGGATTTAGGAGGAAGGGAAGTTAAGAGATCATCCAAACTTTTGAAGTTTTAATATATACAATTTAAAAATTGTATACAAAGAAAGGTGAAATAAAATTGTAGAGAGCTGACAAATATGAATGTTGTTAGTCTATATGTAGTGAGGATGGAATTAAAAATGTTCAGATGTCATATAGGAAGTATCCTTCAAATAGATAGATTGTTCTAGCTGAACCTTGTAATTTTAATTTAACTGTATAATTACATTTTAGCAGTCAAATTGGTGTGTTTTTCATTAGTACTAATTAGATTGTAACAATAAAGAAAAAGAATAGTTGCCTATGGCAGGTAATGAGAAGAATATTAGTGAAGAGGATCAGTAATTCTCAAGAGAACTTATCAAATAAGATGGGAAAGTAATAAAGCTTATTGTCTTAGATTCTGATACACAAACTCACAAAGGTGAGATCATAAAAAAGATAAGTTAAGAATCACAACACAAGGTATGATTACAAAAGTTTCTTAGTTTGTAGAATCGTTAATTTAGAGTTGGAAAAGACTTAAGTTCATCTTTGTTGTTTAGTCATTCAATCGTGTTTGTGTTTGACTCTTTGTCGATGCCTTGGACCATAGCATGCCAAGCCCTTCTATCTCCTGTAGTCTGTCCAAGCTCATGTTTATTTCTTTTGTGACACTATCCATCTCATTCACACTATGGTGGTTGTTGGTGATGTTCTAGAATAATTCTAAATATTCTGGCTACCTCTTCTTAATCTTTTCTACCTCTATTAAGTCTTTGAATTTTCCCCTGATACCTCTAATTTCTGGAAGAGATCTCTTGTCTTTTCCATTCTATTGTTTTCTTCTATTTCCTTGCATTGCTTTAAGAAAACATTTCCTCTCCTTGCTATTCTCTGGAATTCTGCAGTCACTTGAGTATAATTTTTCTTTTCTTCTTTACTTTTTGCTTTCCCATTTCCCTCAGCTATATGTAAAGCCTCATCAGATAGCCATTTTGCTTTCTTATTCTTTTTCTTTGATATTTTTTGTTGTTATCTTCTGTACAATGTTGTGAAGCTCTATCCATGGTTCTTCAGGCAGATCTAATCCTTTAAATCTAGTTATCACTTCCATTTCATATTCATACAGGATATTTTTAGGTCATACTTTTATGGTCTGGTGGCTTTCACTACTTTTTTCAATTTAAGTCTGAATTTTGCAACAAAAAGTTCAGGACTTGAGCCAAAGTCACCTTGAGGTCTTATCTTAACTTACTGTATCTTCTCCACTTTTGCCTGCAAAGTATATAATTGATCTGATTTTGATATTAACCACCTGGTGAAGTTCATGTGTAGAGCCACCTTTTCGGTTGCTGAAAAAGAGTGCCACAACCAGTGAGTTATCTTGATCAAACTATTAATCTCTACTCTACTTCATTTTGTACCCCAAGGTCAAAACTGCCTCTTATTCCAATTTTCTCTTGTCTTCTTACTTTAGCACTGGAGACCCCTATGATGAAGTTGACACGTTGACTTTTTTTAAAATATTATTTCTGGAAGATGCTGTAGGTCTTTATACAACTGAGTAATTTTGACTTCTTTGGAATCAATGGTTGAAACAAATTTCTATTACTGTGGCATTAAACAGTTTGCTTTAGATTTGAAGAAAAATTATTCTCTCATTTTTGAAATTGTAACCCAGTACTGCTTCCCCCTCCTCCTTTATTAACTAGGAAGGATGGATATATGTAATTATCACTGAACTAAATTAACCAATTCTTAGTCATTAAAGAACTTTTCTGGAGTCCAAGTTTGACAATCTATCCCCTTCAGCACCTAGTCACCCCTTAAAATCATCTCATCCACAACTATTTATCTTCCAGGCCAGAGATGTCTTACAGAGATGTAGATTTCAGGGTCTTTGAACTTGAATGGGAAAATGGTCCATCTTTATTTTCACTAACTTCTTATGGAAATTTAGTGTTTCCTTCTATAACAAATGCAAGCAAACAAACATTTCTCTAAGGAGAAATCCATAGGTTTTGCTGTATTATCAGAGGTGTTCTTGAAACAAAATAAAAATACCTAGAACTAATCCAAACACCTCATCTGAAAAATAATGAAACTGAGATTTAGAGAGATTAAGTTAGCTGACCCAGGTTACATAGATAGAAAGTTGCAGAGTTAATACTCAAAACCTCAAGTTCCAAGTGTAGCCCTGTTTCATTCACTATTGATATAGGATGAAGAATATTTGGGTAAGAATCAATGGAGAGAGAAATAGAAGCAATGCATTGTGGTTGGTTTATAGACCAATTGTATGGAAAGAGAAAAAATACAATACATTTAAGAATGAAATCATAAATTTTGCACAGAGGAGTAGTAGTGATGAGGCTGTCCAGAGATGTACTGGACTTCTGTCTATTTTAAAAGCATAGCAGTATTTGATGTCCCTGACATGCCTTAATGACACTTCCATTTTTCAAAGGGTTGAGAGGAATTGGCTGCTATTCTGTACCACCAGATTCTGGCCAACAAGGAGGTAATAGTTGTAGAAGTGGAAATAGTATCAACTATTGCTAAGGTTTATATAGCATACTAAATTGGCAAAATATTTTATGATCTCATTTGATTTGATATCCTCAAAAATACTGTGAAGTAGATGCCATTTTTATCCTCCTTATACAGATGAGGAAAGCCAGTCTAAGAATGGTTTAATGACTTTTCCCTAACCACAGAGCTAGTAAATCTCTGAGTCACAATTCAAAATCAGGTCTTCCTAACTCCAAGCTTGGTATTCCATCTCCTACATCCATTGCGTAATTAGAGACATCTCAGGAGGAGATAAATGCATTATCCCAGTATCGTGAAAAACTCACAACTGGATTTGGCATTTGGAAAAGAAAAAAGAATATAAAGTCTTGAGATAAGCCAGATACTCCTAAATCTCCATGGGTCATAGAAATATATCTATTCATCTATCTATAGTTATATATTTAGAGCCAAGAAGACCTAGCTAAAAAGCTGGTGTCTGGATATATATATATAAAACTTAAACTCTCTGGGTCTCAGTTTTCTTATCTATAAAATGGGAATAATAGTAAGTTTTTAAAGTGAAAGCTCTTCTGCTATACTACCAATGAGAAGAGCCTATTCCCTCTCTCCCTCACCCTCCACATGTGGCAAGGAAACACAGAACGTTTTCTCCCAGAAACAAGCTGCTTCCATCACAGGTGACCTGGGAATGCATGACATGCATACATATATATATATATATATATATATATATATATATATATATGTACATGCACCTGTATGCATAAATATACACATATGTATAAATGTAGATGATGCAATCAAATTTTTGTTGATTTAAAGTATAATTTCTGAGAGGTTGGGAAGAAAACTACATTCTCCTATGCCATCTTGCCCCCTCAAAGTGTTACTATTTACAAACCTACTAATTCTACTACTAATTATAATATTATAAAGTTAGGTGGATTGAGGGCCCAACTTGAAATCATGAAGGTTTAAACGGAAATTCTGCTGGGTTTCTGCTAGGTGTGTAACTCTGGATGAGTCACATGAGCTCTCTCTGCCCCACTTTGTTGTAAGGTGATATTGGTACCTCAGTATCAAGAAAATATTTGCAACAAGAAGGGAGATTCCCTATTGTGAAAGGCCTCTGAATTCTAGGCAAATAAATAGAAACTTTTTATGTAGATATTTTTAAGCAAAGGAGTATGGCCACCCAATAAAAATTCTGTTGCAGGCAGATTCAGACAGTAGTTCTATCCCTCAGATAACAGTATCCAGCAGGAAACAGTCAAGGGTAGAGTGATTTTTTTAAATGATCATTCATTTACTGGAGTTTTACATTTGTGTTAACTTACTGGGTCTTCAGTTTCATATTAACAAAAGCAGACCATTTAATTCGGGAATTCTGTTTTAATGCTGTATCATTATTTCCTTGGATCATCTCTTACATTTCCAAATGAAGTCTTCTATTTTCCATCGTGGCTCAAGTGGCGATCAACTTTTTTAAAGGCTCTGCTTAGGAGGAAAATAATATATATTTAGCCATAACATAGGAACTAATTATCATTGGCTATTTAGAAACTGAATAATGAGGAATAACTGAAAGACATAAGCCTATTAATCAGCCTTGGAGGGGTGATAGAGAGACATCTATCAAACCAAGTCATGCATAGCCACTGCTGGTAAAGGACAGATAAATCTCACAAAACCTTATTAACGGTAGAACAGGCTGGTAAGAGAGCATATCTTTTTTAATGTAGTGTTTTTCAGAGGCAGTCCTGGTAGAAAGACAATTTAGAAAGGAGAAAACAAACCTGATTGCTTGTTGTATACTTCTTTGTATATTACTGTAGCTTCTTTTCAATGAAATATCATAAGAATAATTAATATAAGTAACAGGAAAAGAAACACATTTAGATATTTGAACAGATTGCGATTTTATCAATGTGGCTGGCTGGCTTTTCTCTCTAGCAATGGGGATTGCCATGAATCCATGCCTGCAAAGCCTATGAGACTCTGGTCCAAGTCACTTCATATGTATTGGGGTTCTTCCTTTGAAAATGGATAATGGTTGTCAAAGGAGTGTGCAGGCTGCATTCCCTTAAGGAAAGAACTGTGTATTTCTAAATTGGATTTGCTGTTATATTTGGTAGGGTCGTTTTTTAGAATATCTCAAAGAAATAAGTGGTGACAACAATTATGGGCATTTAAGGCATTCAAGTTATAGTGTAAAACCCCTGGATAAGAACAGCAGCATCGTATGGCAAAAACTGTTCTTCAAGCACGATCATTTATTTCTCTGATCCCTTCTTCATCTGTAAAATGGGGATAAGAGCACCTACCTCATAGACTTGTGAGGATCAAATGAGATAATATATGCAAAGTATTTTTCCAGCAAATCTTAGAGTCTTATCATGATTGTAAATTATTATTCTTTGTCACTAAATGCCAACAAAAATATTATGTTTACCCATACTCTCCATGTTTTGGAGTACCTCCTGTGCATACAAAAAGAGGGAGAAAATATGGAATGAAATTAGGGAAAGAGTTAATGTTGTGTGTGACCATATTGGAGATTCCATAAAAGAGCAGCAGCGACCAGGAGATAGATTAATGAATTGTGAATACCACTTACTGTGGCTGCTTTGTCCTACCCAGCTGAGTGCCAAGGTAAAATATGAAGTGTAAGCCAAATTTTGAGTGAAATTCATCCCTCCATAGATAAGGATTTTTCTCTGGAGTGTACCTCAGTATTAGATAATAGACTCTACTGCCAGAGACCAGTGAATGGAGAGTGTTGGAAACCCTACAGAAACATGTATTTAGACACTAGAAATGTGAATAGCTAGGGCAAGGTGCAGAGCCTTAGAAGGCTAATGAATTCATTTGGGACCCTTCTCAACACTCTTTCACCCTTCCAGTGGAACATCATAGGCTTATATTACAGATGACAAAAGGGAGACTGAAATCATAGACTGTTATATAATGTTGGAACTGCTTGTGGAGTATTTATTCAAAGAAAATACCAGGAATCCTGGAATTGATTCCTATTTGGCAATGAGGTTATTTCCCCACTTGACAGAGTAGAGCCTTTCTTTGTATTTAATTAACATTGCCTAGATAAACCATTTGAGACTCCACTGATTTCCTCCTCTGAAATAGTTGGAGGAAAAACAAATAAACATCAGCCAGCTAATTGTTTTAGTGAGATGATGCCAAAGAACTGGTTTGTCTTCATGGAGGTCATCTTCATGATTTCACAGAGCCATCATTGTCTTACGAGAAATAATGGAAAATTAGAAATGTAAATGCCAATGTAAGATTAGATCAGAAACTTCATAGGATCATAAATTTAGAACTTAATGACCTCCCCTCTCATTTTACAGATGAGGAAACTGAGGCCCAAAGAAGTAAATTAACTTGATTCTAGATCCACAGATAAGGATTTTTCTCTGGAGTGTACCTCAGTATTAGATACCAGACTCTACTGTCTTGTAAATGACGGCTTGTAAATGACAGATTCAGGATTCAATCCAATCTTATTCAAAAAGGAATATTCAAGAATAGTATTGGGTATTGGACATACAAACATAAAACCGAAACAATGCCTTACCTCTAGGAGTTCAGGTTCTACTCAGGAATACAGCATATGCTATTGTAGATAATAAAGATAGATGTACATGAAAAATTGAGGATTAGGAAGAAAACACTATCAAGCAAATGCAGGGTAAGGGAAACGGAAGAGGTTTCCTATGGGACAATGATGGCAAACCTTTTAGAGATGGTGTCCCAGGCCCCAGCCCACCCCAAATCCTATACCGAGTGCTCACCTCTGCCTGCCCTTGCCTCCCTGACCCCCAACCCCCACCCCAGATAGGGGAGGGAGGAAGCCCTTCCATTGGGCTGCTGGGCAGAGGGTGGATGAAGTGAGGAACGTCCTCAGGTGTATGGAGAGGAGGCTTTCTAGTAATAGACTCTAGCAGGATATCTCAGGCAAGGGCACGGAGAGGGCTGCCCTTTTTGGCACATGTGCCATAGGTTCACCATTATGGCTATCAGAGATCCTCATATAGCACTTTTAAAACCATTGTGTAATGCATTTAACATAATATTATAATTGTCACCATTTCTGTCTTGTCTCAAGACTAGATTATGAGAGCAGTCAATATTCACCAATTCCTGTTAAGTTGGGTATGAGAAAAAAAATATTCTCCCCATTTTCCCCTATCTATAAAACATATTTAGGCATAATGGAGAGCCTCTGAAGCCATGTGATATTTCATTTTTGTCTTTGTACTTCCAGAACTTGCCACAAACTAGGTTCAAACTGGATAGATAAAGAGATAAATTAGGTATATACATGCATAGATAATAGATTAGATATATACATACATAAATAAATTATAGATAAATGAATGAAAGGTAAAGAGATAAGATGTCTATAGATAATAGATAGATAGATAGATAGATAGATAGATAGATAGATAGATAGATAGATAGATAGATAGAGCAAGCATTTGTTTAGTACTTACTATGGGCCAGAGGTTGTATTAAGGGGTCAGGAATAGCTAATGCAAATGTTAAATTCTTGAGATACAAATGCCATAAAGTAAGAGAGTGCTTATCATTCCAAAATTTAATATTCCAGAGGGAGAAGATAACATTAAGGGCCTTGAGAGGGAAAACAGCCATGTAGAGCAGAGAGCATTATGGTTGTAGCAGAGACCTATATTATAATGAATGCTAATTGATTGATTGATTGAGAGTTCAAAGACATTTATTTGTTCTGTCATCTGGGGCAACTATTTCTCTTCTCAGGGCTCTCAGATTTTTCTGCCTTAATATGACCATAAATATTTAATTATGTTAAGGTGCCCTCACTCCAAGTCCAGAATTCAAAGCTGTGATCCACATGTGGCTCTAGGAAGATAAATTTTTCCCCTTTTTCCATTTCTTCCTTTTTTGCACTCTCCCAATCCCAACAGACACAGACAAAATCGAGCAGATAATGCTGACTGCTTTTGCAAGTACAGAGCCACCCCCACTCCCTTTTTTTTCACATAGGAGAAGTTGTCGGGCACAGAGCAATAAAAGCAGCCGACACAACGCAGGACAAGTATTTCAGGTTTCAAGATTTCAGTATATAATTATTTCACCTCAATTACACCTCTCTGAACGCAAAGGGTAATGAATAGTGGAAATGTGGTGTGTTTTTAAAGTTCCTTTTAAAGACCAAACTCAAAAAACATTGCAGAGAATTTCATAGCGATATTTCTTAGATTCCAGGAGGACACATAATGACTAGAACTTTTATATTCAGCCAGTGCTCTAAATCTTAACTTTAAAAGTGTCTGGCTAAGATGATAAGAGGTGCAATAGAAGGAGAGAAATGGATGGCTAGATTTTAAATTCTTATAATGAACCTTGTTTCACTAGGGAGGCTATAGGGGTGAACAGAATAAAATAGGAGATCTCTTTGGTGTTTTCATTTTGAATAGTCACTATTCTGCTCTCTCTATGAGCCTCCTGGCCTCTTCCCCACAGCCAGAATTTTATTTCCTGCGCAGCCATGTACTTATATTCAGTGCTTATCAGCCCTGTTTCCACCTGAGAAAGGCTGGAGCCTGTATGAGCATCTTCAGGGACATAGTAGGAGCAATAATGCACTCAAGACTCCAGTGGTCCAGTGGGTCCATCATTTTATTCAATCCAGCCGATCCCTTGAACAATACAGATTTCGCCTCATTCTACTAGATTTCACCATGTTTCTCCAAGAGCAGCTTTTCATTTATATATTTGTTCACTCTCAAGTTTGTCACAAGAGGAATTCCCTTCACACCAGGTGTTATATTGATGGGGATTTAATACAATTTAAAAAGCATTTACTTAGTGACTACATTGTGCCAGACATTGTACTAAGTTTAGGGCATACAAAGAAAAAAATGTAACCATTCTTGACCTTAAGGAGATCTCTAAAGAGAGGGAGGTATGAAATGCACAGAGAAGTAACTAAAGTATATACAATTTTCTTTTTCCATAGAGGAGACAGTGCACCATACTGGAAGTCAGGAAGACCCAAGTTCAAATCTAGCCTCAGACACTTATTAAGCTGTGTGACCTTGAGCAAGTCTCTTCATCCTGGTTGACTCATTTTCTTTATCTATAAAATGAGCTGGAGAAGGAAACATCAAACTACTCTAGTATCTCTGCCAAGAAATCCCCTAATGGGATCATGAAGAGGTAGACATGAACAAAAATGACTGAACAGAATAAAATATAATTCATAGGATTACAAAGGAAACCAATTACATTGAAATGTGGTTTTCACGGTTTTTATTTTTTATATGAATCCCAAATTAAAAACCCCTTAACTGGACTAAGTTAATATGATGGTACTCCTCTCTTTAAAACTTTAATTCCATGATCCCAATTAAGATGAATTGTTTACTTTATCTCTTTCAAAAATCCAGCAACGAAGGTCTCATTTTCCCCTTCTCAATCCAGACAGCTCTAGCATTTCCAGGTCTTGGGATTTAGTCTAAGCCAGTGATTCCCAAAGTGGGCACCACCGCCCCCTGGTGGGTGCTGCAGCGATCCAGGGGAGCAGTGATGGCCACAGGTGCATTTATCTTTCCTATAAATTGCTATTAAAATTTTTAAATTAATTTCCAGGGGGCTAAGTAATATTTTTTCTGGAAAGGGAGCAGTAGGCCAAAAAAGTTTGGGAACCACTGGTCTAAGCAGAAGTAGCATACTGAGATATGTATTTGTTACGTTCTCATTGGAAAGTATTACAAATAGGCAAGAAAGAAATGAGTAACAAAGCACTGCTGAAACTGCATAGCTATATCCCAGGTGTAATGCTCATTTTTCCCCCATTGTACTTGGAGTTAAAAAAAAAACAACGACAAAAAACAGTAATTTTCTGCCTCTTCTTTTCTTGCATCTGTTTCTTTAGGAGCAATTTTGTTTGCCAGGTATACTCATGAAAAGTTTCTAACTAAACTTCAGAATTTGTTCAGTTCAATTCAAGCAAATGTTATGAGCATTTTTTTTTTGTTTCATGTTCTTTCATGAACAGATAAAGAATTATTTGTTAAGAATGTATTTTGTAGGACAGATAGGTAGCACAGTGGATAGAGCTTTAGGCTGCATTTGGGAGGACATTGGTTCAAATTTAGCCTCAGACACTTTATAACCGTGTGACCATGGGCAAGTCATTTATTTATTTTTTAATTTTTTAAAAAATTTGAATATTTTCCCATAGTTGCATGTTTCATGTTCTTTCCCTCTCCCCCAACCCCACCCTGTAGCTGATGCACAATTCCCCTGGGTTTTACATGTATCATTAATTAAGACCTAATTCCATGTTATTGATAGTTGGACTAGAGTTATCGTTTAGTGTCTATATCCCCAATAATAGCCCTATCAGCCCATGTGTTCAAGCAGTTGTTTTTCTTCTGTGTTTCAACTCCCACAGTTCTTCTGAATGTGGCTAGTTTTCTTTCTCATAAGTCCCTCAGCCTTGCTCTGGATCCTTGCATTGCTGCTAGTAGAGAAGTCTGTTATGTTCGATTGTACCACAGTGTATCAGTCTCTGTGTATAAGGTTCTCCTAGATCTGCTCCTTTCACTCTGCATCAATTCCTGGACGTCTTTCCAGTTCACATGGAATTCCTACAGTTCATCATTCCTTTGAGCACAATAGTATTCCATCACCAACAGATACTATAATTTGTTCAGCCATTCCCCAATTGAAAGGCATCCCCTCATCTTCCAATTTTTGCCACCACAAAGAGTGTGGCTATAAATATTTTTGTAGGAGTCTTTTTCCTTATTATCTCTTTGGGGTATAAACTAAACAGTGGTATGACTGGATCAAAAGGCAGATAGTCTTTTAAAGCCCTTTGGCATAGTTCCAAATTGCCATCCAGGATGGTTGGATCAATTCACAACTCCACTAGCAATGCATTAATGTCTCAGTTTTGCAACATCCCCTCCAACATTCACCACTTTCCTTTGCTGTCATGTTAGCTAATCTACTAGGTGTGAGGTGGTACCTCAGAGTTGTTTTGATTTGCATTTCTCTAATTATATGAGATTTAGAACAATTTCATGTGTTGATAGTTTTGATTTTCTTTATCTGAAAATTGCCTATTCATGTTCCTTGGGCAAGTCATTTAATCCCTTTTGCCTATCCCTAGTTGCTCTTCTGTCTTAGTGTCTTTACTAGGAAAGAAAGTAATAGATTTAAGGAAAAAAGGAGAAAAAAGAAACCTATTTTGTGCTAGGCATTCTGCTTGTTATTTAATCAATCAACAAATGAGCATTCATTAAGCACCAATCATATGTGCTAGAGATGTAAATACACAGAGTAAAATAATACCTACTCTCAAACAGCTTCCCTTCTACTTGGGGAGACAAGAATATGTAAAGCACATCCAGCATAAATAAAAAATGAATAAACACTTATTATACAAAATAGTTAAATAAAACTATTTTTAGTTTTAGAAGTTTGAGAGGGAGGACTATCTGCCAGGTACTGTTCTAGCTATTGGGGACACACAGATGAAAACTAGACTTCCCTCAAAGTGTTTAGATTTTATTGAAGGAAACTATACATAGGGATATAAGAAAAGATATGTCATATACAGAGGTAATTTAGTTTTGATGTCAGGGAAAACTTCCTAACAATTATAGTTGTCCGAAAATTAAATGAACTATCTCAAGAGATGACGGACTGCAACCTCCTTGGAGCCAATAAGTGAAAGACATATGGTATGGTGAGTATTTTGTAATGCAATTCCTTTGTTGAACAGGTTGTACTAGATAGATAACTTTAGGGATCACTTCCAGTTCTTAAATTTGGTAATCATGTGGTTAAATTTTTAAAAAATCAGATTGCCAGCTGTGTGACCCTGGGCAAGTCACTTGACCCCCATTGCCCACCCTTACCAATCTTCCACCTATGAGACAATACACCGAAGTACAAGGGTTTTTAAAAAAATCAGATTGGAGGTACAGAGAGAGAAATAACAACTAAGATCTTCAAAAATGGGCCCATTAAGGGGGTAGTATTTGAGCTAAACCTTTAAGATATGTGAGCCAAGATGAAGAGAGAGAGACATTCAGAGAAATAGATAGATGAATGGATAGATGGGATAGGTAGGTAGATGATAGATAGATAGATAGATAGATAGATAGATAGATAGATAGATAGATAGATAGATAGATAGATAGCCACCATTTAAGATGAGGTTGGAGACACATTCAGGCATAAGGGGCAGACTAGGAAAAGACCTAGAGGCTTGAATTGAAATGTTATATTTGGCAGGACACAAATAGACTGGTTGAGTGAAAATACTGTATATGTAGATAGGTAGCTAGCAAGAACAAGATTGAGAAATGTTTATATGCTATATATGCTATGTCTATCTATCTGTCTGTCTGTCTGTCTAAATGTCAAGCCCCATCTTTACTTATGGATTATGTATCCATATGTAAATAGATAATCTAGATATATAGAGAGACAGATAGATTAGATCTGTATTTAGATCTAACAAATGGTATATACCTCAATAGAAAGATGTAGCTACATATATAGATCTATATTTATCTCCATCTATAGATTCTTCTATATATAAATGTATATAGATCTATAGATAGATGCATGTCACTCTGTTAGAGGTAGGAAAACAATAACCAAAAGGAACATTTCCTGTCCTCAAGGGGCATACATTCTATTCCTGGATTAGACTTTATGGGATCCAAAAAAGCACCTAATACAAGATTTGACACACAATGATAATTGTTTGAGTGATAGATTTTGATTGGACATGAATTTGCTCACAGACAAAGTAATACGCCCAGCTCATACTGAAATAAATACAAGTAAGTTTCTTTGCTGGGTTTTGTGATTCTGGAGCAAATTCCTTCCCAAGCCCCAAATATAACTTGCCCAGCATTCTCTGCTTATTGGACAGATACCTTTGTGATTAGGGGACTATGGGAGAAAGAAAGGCAACAGGAATAAACTATTCCATCTTCTAGCTAAGTATATAGGGCCCCAGAGGCTTTTAATAGCCACCTCTAAATCAATTGTACAGAGATTTTCACTATGAAATCAGAAGCACCATCTGAAAAATGGAAAAGTTCCATTCTCAAATCCATATTACTCTTCACTTTTTATATTTCAACAGAATCTGCAGAGTATTTGGACACATTTTTATTAAGCTTTTCCTCTGTTGATCTTATGGGACTATGAATAAGGCAGTCTTTTATATGTATAACTCAGAAAGCATGGTGTGCCCAGGTCCTTTTTGTACCAGTTTGCTTCTCCAGACGATTCCCTAGTTCTTCGCAAAATCTTTATTTTGTTAGTTACAACTATTGGAAAGATAACAAGGATAAATGTACACTAGCACTTATCCATTATCCTAGGGCAGATACCTGATTCAGTAGCTGAAAAAATAATCCTTGTGCAGAAAAATAAAAGGGCCCTAAGAAGTATGCCCACTGAGATTTCTTTAGTACTGTTTATGAAACTAACTCATGTAGGTCAACACATGGTACTCTGGTGATTTTAAAAACCTGATTTTTTGCATTAGCATTCCTTATTGACACATAGATAGGACCTTAGTAACCAAGTAGAAGTTCGCTCCCTTATATCGAAGATTTCATTCTAGGTGTCTCCATCTATATTTCAGTACTCAAAAGATCTATAGTAAACTCTATAGGTAGCTCATCCCCTGATGTTTCAGGCTCTTTGAACCTTCATGGGCAAGTTGTTATGACCCAAAACAAAACAAACAAACACAAAAATAAATAAAACCTTATCATTTGGTAACTAATACTCCAACTAGAGCTAGAGCTGATCTTCTCAAACTCTACCATCTAGCCAAATTGACCTGGTTGTCCCCTCTCTATGACATTCCATCTCCCCATGCCTTTGTAGAGCATGCCCCCACCTCACCTCGATCTCTAGAAATTTCCTAACCTGACTTCAAGGCTCACTTCATGTTTTTGCTGATATAAAGAATCTCTTGATGCTCATCCCCTACCCCCAAGTTGTTGGGGTAATTTTCTCCATTCCATTATTTCTTTATAATCACATATGTTTGTGCCTCTGTGTATAGACATATATATATATATATATATGTGTATATATATGCATGTGTGTGAACACACTTACATATATGGTCAATATTATATATGTTTATGTATGTATGTATGTATATTCAACACATACATACTATCTAGTCCAATCTCCTCATTTAAAAAAACTTGAAATTAAAGAAGGTTAATGACTTGCCCAGAGTCACACAGAAGCAAGATCAGAACCCAGGCAGGGCTGTGTGAAAGTCAGTTGAAGTAGTTTGGGGGAGCTGATTGTTGGGTTTTCACTACAAGTACTTTCACCTTGGACATTCATGAATGTTATAAACCAGGGCTTGATTTACTCTTATGGATTGTTATGAATTTGTTATGAATGTTACAAACCAGGGCTTGATTGATTATCTTAGTGATTGTCTAGACATAATAAAGTCATGGAGAATATATTAATGAAGCAGATTAAACTTAACAAAGTGTCAGGTGTACATTTTCGGAGATCTAGTTTTTAAACATTTACCAGAGCATCCCTGAACCCACATCTTCTATTTTTTTTTCTATTGGGTTAAGCTGATTGCTTGCTATAAGCTCCCTGAAGTCAGAGGATAATTTCAGTTTCCTCTCTGAATCCCTAGCTCCTAGAACAGTGATGCATACCTAGGAGGGGTTTAATAAATGCCTTTTGAATAGAATAGAATTCCATCACAAAGCCTATTCTCAAAATTTCCCAAACTTAGAAGAACCTTCCAACTTTGAATTCCACGAGCATAGCCTTTGAAAATCCAGGATCTCCTCTGAGTTAAGAAGACATCCTGGAATAGTTCTTTG
>NC_058132.1:674945829-674955829 GCF_016433145.1 Gracilinanus agilis
GATACAGACAGACAGACAGACAGAGAGCACTTTTCATTCCATTAAACATGTGGATTGAACTGGTAGGTGGTGGCTAAGCAGTACCTCTTTTAGCAATATTAGTTGTGTTATCATCTTAGCACAGGACCAGATAAACTATTAAGATGCTTGACTGTGAGAAGCACTTCGCCTGGGATACACTCATCATCATTTCGAGCAATAAGGGCTGTCAATAACCTTTTCTTGCCTTGTTGCAGGTATATTAAATATGACAGAACTCTTGAAAAGGAAGGAGAAAAGCCAGCAATAAATTGGGTAATCGCATGAGTAGAGTTAAAAGCCCATGTAAAAATCCAAACTGCATTTGACTTCTAAGATCCTAAACTACAGCATGGTACAGTGAGATGAGGGGGGCACTTGGAGTTCAGGCACTTATGAGCTGTGTTACCATGGACGAGTCACTTAGAATCTGTGTGCCTCAAACAACTCTCATACCAAAAGCTAAGAGACAGGAGTTTCACTCATGAAATAGTATGTTATGGAGACAGATCCAGGGGAGAGACAGACAGACAGACAGACAGATGCAGAGAGACAGAGACAGACACAGACACAGAGACAGATACAGACAAAGACTGAGACAGAGGGGCAGAGAGACAGACAGAGAAAGTGCTATATATCTTTATATCTTGACATGTGCTAAATTCTAATTCAGATATTCAAGTCATGAAAATAGATTAACCTCTGTAGGGGAAAAAAGAAACTAATTCCTTTACTGGTTTAGATCAATACCTTATCAAGAGTGTTTCATTGGTGGTTTTAAAGTAAGACAACCAGAACAATAAAAGTCTTTTTCTTGACTTTTGTAAGCCACATATCTTCTAAGTTGTGTTTATAGGAATTTCTTGCATTTTACATATATAGTAACACTTTTCCACTTACTGTTACCCTTAGTGCCACCTTGGTCTTTTTATCTTATTTCTCTTCCCTAAGCTCTTTCTGGCTTTTTCCTTTACGGTTTCTAGATCAACAGCCCTAAAATCTCTTCAGATCAACATTGTATCATTTTACTTCCATTGATCCATTGATTAAGAACATATCTGCATTACAGGAAAATGCGTGTGACATTCTTAGTCATATTTTGTGGGCAGAAATTCTTAATTTGTGGCAATATTTGTGTATTTCTCTTCAGAAAAATATTTTAATATATATTATATGACATCATATATAGAATAATATATATAAATATAATATATTTTAATATTATATACATAAAATAAAGAAGATTATAAAGGAAATCAATTATGTTGAAATGAAGATGTATTTTTCTTCTAATCCACATTCATGGGCTCTCTTAAATCTATGCTGGATGTCTTTGGGGTACATAAACCTTAAGTTAAGTAAATGCCATAGAGGCAACTGGGTGCAGTAGAAAGAAAACTACTATCCACCACCATAGAAGGAATTAATGGAATTTGAATGCAGATTAAAGCCCTTTATTTCCTTCATGAATTTTTCTCTAGTGTAAGCAAACTTTTACTACAATATGATGATCAGGGAAATATGCATCATATGATAACACATATATAACCTATATCATATTGCCTGCTGCTTGGAGAGACAGTAAAGGGGATGGAGGAAGAGAATATGGATTGTAAAATGTCAGAAAATGATTATTAAAAATTATGTTGGTACGGAATATACTTTTTGAAAAAGAAAGAGAACTAGCCCTCCAGGTCACACTGCCTGGGTTCATATCATGCCCCAGATGTTTACTGACTATGTGACCTTGGACAAATTCTTTAACCTATTTCCTACCATATAACTGCTGTGAGGACCAAACTGTCCTGTTTGTTGGAATGCTCAGCTGAGATCCTGGCACTGGCTTCAGCATTGTAGTAGACACTTAATCACTGTTTGTTGATTGAATGATTGATATGTGTAAAAAATTTGGGGGATTTTGAAGCATTAGATAAATGTCAGGAAACAAAATTATTACACTTGTCATATGTTCAAAACCCCTAGTAAAATCTCAAAAATGTTTAGAAATACACAGAAGAAAAACTTTTGCTTGGTCACAAGTAAGGTTCCTCCACCTTCATATTTTCCAAAAATTTTCATTTAAGATGTCACCCTTTGGCCAATATCACAAAAAGGCCCGATAATGGAAAATAAGCTTACATGTATTCTAATAAATTATAAAATTACTTGTTCATACTCCTACAGTGAAGAATTTATTTGATGCTGAAAGGCTGGTAATAAAAAGGCTAGTTTATGGGTTTAAACACAATCATCTCGGTGTTTTCCTTTGACTACTGGAATTTGTTGTTGTTGTTGTTCTTGATTAAATTCATAATATAAAAAAATTAGAAATTCTAAAATGAATGAGGGAGGCATCTTCAGTATGAAATAAATCCCTCATAAATGCAGCAAGCCTTTTTATAGTTTATATATCAATGAAGAGGGGGCATTTTCCATTTATTCCAGGGGAAACAGAAACAAAAACAATTAATCAAATTAAATGAAATTTCCAGATGTGGACCTAAAGCTTAGCTCTGCCTTGCTAGTTTAGGTAAATACCTAAAAGAACAAGGCGGCCCCTTTGTTGTAAGTGGTGGCATCATCCTCCATCCCAGAGAGAAAATGAACCTTTTGAAAAGCCTTCTGGGCTTTTCCTTCTTCGGGGGTTTTATCTAGTTTATAGTTGGTGTTCTCTTATGATTGTTTAATATCCTTTGTAGTTCAGCTAGTTTATCATTCTCCACAGGAGAGTATTGGGTACCAATAAGGGGATCATTATCATAATTTGCTTTTGTCCCTATGAATGTCCAAAAGGCTGTTTTCTTCCACTGAGATTCAGCCCTTCAGAAAACACTCAAAATTCAGCTATCTGGAATGTTCACTCCTGGGACTACTACTAATAACCTTCACTCTGTCTATTGAGCTCTCTGCTGCCTTTAAGCCCCAATTAAAATCCCACCTTCTACAGAAAGCCTTCCCCAACTTTCTTAATTTCAGATCCTTTCATCTCTTAAGGATCTCTTATTTATCTTATCTATAGCTTGTTTTGTAGATAATGGTTTGTAGGCTGTCTCCCCATTACATTGTAAACTCCCTGAGGGCAAGAACTGTCTTTTTTCTCTTTTGGTATTCCCAGTGCTTAGCATAATGCCTGGCACATAGTAGGTGCTTAATAAATATTTGTTAAACAAATAATATCATTGTTTATTGTTACTGTTCAATTGTTTTCAGTCATGTCTGACTCTCCATTACCCCATTCTGGGATTTCTTGGCAAAGATACTATAGTGGTTTGCAGTTTCCTTCTCCAAATTATTTCACAGTTGAAGAAATAAAGACAAACAGGGTTGAGTAAACCTGCCCAGGATCACACAGCTATTAAATGTCTGAGGACAGATTTTAACTTAGGAAGATGAGTCTTTCTTTTTCCAAGCTTGGCACACTAGCCAATGCACCAACCAGCTATCCCAGAATGAATTATACTATACTATTACAATGACCCACATTTTCCTAGGACTAAAATAATAACTGGCATTTATATAATGCTTTATGGTTTGGAGAGCCCATTACATACGTTAGCTCATTTGATATCTTTATTAGACAATGAGTATGTCCTCAAGAAGAAACTCTATTAGCCTCATTTTGGGGAGACATTGGAAATGAGACATACCTAAGCTTTGTTTTCAAAAGAGCTCTAGAGTTATTCTAATATGGGGGCTATTCTATTCTACTTTCTCTCTCTCTCTCTCTCTCTCTCTCTCTCTCTCTCTCTCTCTCTCTCTCTCTCTCTNTCTCTCTCTCTCTCTCTCTCTCTCTCTCTCTCTCTCTCTCTCTCTCTCTCTCTCTCGTTCTCTCTTTCTCCTCTTTTATGTATATAGGTATATGCATGAACACATATTCTATTTCTTCTCCTTATTCTATATATATTCCATTATGATATTCTACCTATTCTATATACTCTATTAATTAATATGTATATATTCTATTTTACCACCCTTTCTTATTTTACAGATAAGGTGACTAAAGAATGGTTCAACAAAGTTATTAAAAAGTTAAATAAAAAGTTAGTGGTGGAGCCCAGACATTCCAAAATTATCTTTAAAAAAAAAACAGACAAAATTTGTGCCTTCAAATAATTTGGGAACAATTGAATCAAATACATAGTCTCAAAATTGAACTATACAAAGTGTCTCCCATCTGTCTCTTTCTCTTTTCTTCTCTCCTTTTTTTCCCATCTGTTGTCTGCCCTTCTTTGTTGTCTGCCCTCTTCCCCATGCTGACTATTTTGGTTCATACCTGGGGTAACATCCTGAATTGTTTCTCAATTCAGAATACTTTGAGTCGTTAAAGAGCAAGTTTCCAACTTAACCCTTTTGAGTACGGTCCACAGGGTGTTAGAAGTCCAGTCTTGTGTCCTAATGGTCCATGGCCATTTTTTTCTGATCAAAGCACTGAAGTACATTGCTTTAAGTAATCATAATGGCAGGTATATGAAAATGGGTTTCCAAGACCATCCCTTATTTGTTTAGGGCCTCGTAAAACCTGTCAAAATTGATATCAACATCCCCAGAGTTGTCCTGGAACCTTTTAGATTCCAGGTCTCTGTGTTTATATTCAGGAATATCAATCATTCTTAATACCATGTCTTTGCTTTGCTTTTAGTAGTAATATTTCCATTTGCAGGCTAGATAGAGGGGGAGGATTCTTAGCTGTGCAAGCCTCTTATATCATTGTCAGAATTAGTATAGGAAGCATCCATCAGTGGTGCATACACAAGGTGAATTGGCTCCACCTTCTTCTAGTCCTGAGTGCTCAAGATGAAAGTGTGCTTCCAGAAGATTGATGAGGCAGATAATACGATAGGTACCAGCCTACCTGTCAGAAGCAAAATACCTCCTACAAAAGGGACCAGGATCCGACACCCGCACTCCATTAGCAGAAATGTTTAGGAGTTGGAGTCTTCATTTCTGTATTTAGGCTACAAATGTGCCTTTTACACCAATATTTTTTTCCTTTAGACACAGGTTATAGAATGGGGTAGTTCGATACGCCTGGTAACACATCCTTATTCATGATATTAATCTTCCATCCTTGAGTCTTTGCATGAGGGATCCATCTTATCTGGAATGATTTCCCCCATCATTTCTACTGTGGGAGATCATGAGATTCCTTCAAAGCACAGCTAAGTGATGCCTTCTGAACAGAACCTCTCCTTGATTCCTTCCCTTTTTGCTCAATAACTAGTACTCTTTCTTTTGTTTCCAGTTTTTTTCCACCTGTTTTCCACCTATTTTCCACCTCTGGTTTTTAATATCTCCTTGTTTATACCAATTTTGGTTTATTTACTTAATTCTCTAATTTTTAAATGCTCATTCAGCTCATTAAGTTATTTTACTATTTTGTGAATGTATAGTTATAAGTATATGAGTTTTCTCTCCTAAAATTACTGGGTATATATTTTTCACTTATTTATTTAAAGTAAATGCTAAATTCTTATGATCTACCTTAACATCCCACCCTTTAATTTTTAAGCCCCCTGAGGGCAGGGGTTGTTTGAGTTTAGATTGCTTTTGGAAAATTACAACACTTCTTTAATAATCCCAAGCTTCTCATGAAAACAACAGACCATCTTTAACACTAGCATTCTCCTGATATTGCTGTAAGGAAATATGGAATAAAAGTGAATAGAACACAGACCACCTCAGAAAAGTGAATGCTAGATATGAACAAAGCTCTATGTACCATATCACCAATAAGGAACACCAAAGGAAACTAAGTAAAAGATACCAGATAAAGGCATGATCAGAAAAGGAAATAGGCCATCTAACCACTGAGGTCAAACAATGAGAGATGGACAATCATAGTGTCCATTAAACCCTTGTAATAGCAGGAGAAAGTGAAGAAAAACTCCAATACACTGAATGGATTCTCCTGTGGCAAACTTATGGGAGGGTATTGTCAAGAGTCACAGAAGATGGGCTTTGGGCATCTATGGGTTTGACTGGCATTATTGGAAGGAAATTCCAATGAATGAGATCACAAGCCAATTTGAGAATTTAATATATCCCAAATGTCTAGCAAATAGTTGACATTTAATAAATGTTTCTTCAATTAAATTGAATATGTGAGATTTTTGGAGCTGAAATCTCTACATACATTGTCTCCCCCATAGTGTGTTAGTTCCTTAAAAGGAAGGACTGTCTTATTTTCCCATTTGTATCCGTAGGGCTTTGCATGTATATTGGAAATGCTTGTTAATATTTTTTATAGAAGTATACATGTACACATGTTGTTGTATGTGTACATACACATGTATATGTATAGGTATATAGCTACAGAATAAATACACAATAGTGAGGAAGAGCAATAGCATTTGGAGGAATTTCAAAGAATTAGAGTTGGTGGAGGTTGTTTGAGGTGAGATTTTCTTAGGAGACAGTAATTCCATTTGTAATTTCAGTTAATTTGTGGGAAATGGCCATTGCAAAGGAAGAGATGAAGTGTGTTGAATGAACAGAGACCACTTTGGTGAACAGAGGGCAAGAGGAAGAAGAATATACACTGGGCTTAGAAAGATAGGTTGGGGCCAGTTTGTATGAAAGTATAAAAGCTAGACATGGTTTATACCAGAAGTAATAGGAGTAGGAATGGGATGGAGCACACATCTGTACTGGGCTTAATGGAACAGAGGAGGGACTAGCATTGGGAGAGACTGGACACATGGGACCCAATGAGGAGACGAGTGCAACGAGGCAGGTGAGAGAGAATGAAGACCTGAGCTCAGGTGATGACTATGGGGATAGTGATAATGTATGGGCTAAGAGAGACATTATGGAGGTGAAATGGCCACTTATGGCACGTGCTTGGGTCCATAGGTTGTGGGAGATGGAGAAGTCAAGGGTGATACTGAGGTTACTCACCTGGGAAACTAGACAAATGGTGGTAACTTCAAAAGATGCAAAGAAATGTGGCTGGGAATACATCTTAGGGGAAAGTGAGTGAGTTCTGTTGAATGTAAGATGATGCAGTGGATAGTGGCATATAGTGGAGAAGACCTGAGTTTAAATTCAGTCTTAGTCCCTTCATAGCAATGTCATTTTGGGCAAGTCACTTAACCACATTTTTTTTTCTTTTTGCTTAAATTTACTCCATAGGAAAATGAGTTTGAGAAGGAATTGGCAAACCACTCCACTATCTTTGCCATGAAAACCCCAAATGGGGTCACAAAGAGTTGGACTTGATTGAAATGACTGAACAACAATAATGTAGGGTTTTGTGAGGATTTAATGAGATAATACATGTAAATACATATTATCTAAATTCAATTGGGCTTTCACTAAAGCAAGGTAGTACAATTATTCTTCATAATTGACCTCTTACTGCACTCTCCTTGGAAGCTATTTTTAAAATTCTCTTAACTTCCTCAAGCCTCCCATTTCTCCCCCTTCCCTAAACTCTTTTAGCTGAGGACCTTATCCATTACTTCACTGAGAAAATGGAATCTATTTAACATGAACTTACTCTTTTCTGCTTCTCCCAAGGGTTAAAGTCTCTCCTTGTAGATAATTCCCAGATCCACATATCCAACCTGTCTCTCTCTTGAGTTACAGTTCCTCATTGCCAGCTGCCTACTGCACATTTCTAAAAGGATATTCTAGGAACATCTTAACAACAATAATGATAATGATAATAGGCAACATTTACACAGTGCCTACTGTGTACTGGACACTGTGCTAAATACTTTACCAATATTAAAATGTACTACCTTGCTTCAGTGAAGGCTCAGTGGAATTTAGATAATATACATTTGTGGTCTACTCAGTAGATCTGTTATTTCATTTTTTTTAAATCTCCATTAAGTAGTACATGAATAGGAACAAAGGTGGGAAGGAGAATTCCAAGGCTAGCCTTTGGTAAAGAATGAGAGGTGATTATGAGTTCATACCAAGGTTTATTTGGCCTTTCCTAGTAAAATTGCCATTTTCAGGCTAGATAGAGGGGAGGATTCATAGCTGTGTGAGCCTCTTCTGTCATTGTCAGAAAGAGTATAGAAAGCATCCATCAGCAGAGTGGGCACAAGGGGATTTGATGCTATGTTCTTCTAGTCCTGAGTGCTCTAGAACAAACAGTTTGCACATTGATTGATTAACTATAAAGTTGAAATTGAGAAAAGAGACAAGAGAAATTAAAATATGGATAACAGAAAGAAGGAAGAAAAGAAGGAAAGAAACATTTATCAAATAGCTACTATGTGCCCATAAGAATGCTAATTGCTTTATAATTATTATCTAATTTGAGCCTCACAAGAACACTGGGAGGTAGATTCTATTTTTATACCCATTTTGCAGTTAAGAAAACTGAAGACCAAGATTAAAATGATTAGAGTCCTATAGTTAACTAAGTGTTTGAGGCTAGATTTGAATTCAGATACTCTCCATTCCAGACCCACTGCCGGAAAAAAAATATTAAGGGTTGTCAAGATGGTAGGTTGTAATGAATCCAAAGAAAAAAATTTCAAGGTATGAAGTATAGGAAGAGATTGGATGACAAGAGATTGTGGTCAATTAGAGGAAAGTCAAGAATTTTATTTTTTTAATTATAGAAGAGGAACATGTATAAGTAATGTGAGAATTGGCAGTGAGCATCATTTTGCATGGCTAAGATGGCATGGAGGTCATGGGATATGAGATGCCTGAGGCCTGGGAAGTGAAGGTGTTTGAGGGAGAATCAATATTGAAGAATATTGAAATTTCCTAGTAAAAGAGAAGGAATTGGGGAGGAGAGGAAGCCAATAATCCAGATGATAAGTTGCTAGAGAAATGACTTGAGAATGACCTAAGTAGAGGGGCAGGGGATGGTCTACCAGGCATCAGCCACCATGAGATGTATAGGGTATAACAATTTTTTACCATAAACTCCAAAGTTGAGGAAGTAATACCATGAAATTCAATTGAGAATACAGATTAGTGAGTCATGGCAAGAAATAGGGAGCCTAGAAAGAATGAATAAAATATAACATTTAATTAACTGCTCTGCATACAAATTTAAGAGTCCTTGCTCTCAAGGAGCTCCAATTTTCTGAATGGTGGGAAGCAAGGAGAGTCCTTGTTTCTGTTCCAGCACCAGGGTTTTGTGGGGAGAGAGTAGTGAAAAAAGCATAGATTATAATGCAAGAGAATGGCTGGGGATAAAAAAAGAATCTATGAAAGTCTAGGAGTGCATGCAATTCAAGCCTACAAGAATTTATTAAGCACCTATTATGTGCCAAATATTGTTCTAAGTGCAAATAAGTGGGAGGCATGAGAGAAGAGGTTCAGAATGACAGGGAATTTGTTCTTCATGCTTGGGGGGAGCTAGGCAACCTGAATTGATATGCCTTTAATGAAAATGGGCAGAAATATGTAGCTTAGATCTGGATTCTCCAAGCTCTAAAAGCATGCAACTCATTTGCCATTCCAGAAATAAATTATTGGAATATAATTTCTAGCACAGATATGGGTTCCTTGGCAGAAAATGAAATAAAATCTGGCTTTTATTGCTTCAGTGAGCCATTTATAGTCAAAGAGCAGGGATTCTCCACCTTTTTTAGAGATGGTACCTTATTTATAATGATTATGATAATAGCTAGCAGGGATATAGCGCTTTAAAGTTTAGAAAGTGATTTTCACATATTTTATCTTTTTAGTCCTCACAACTGTCCTACAATGTTAGATTATTTGTTTGATTTTGCAGTGTCCTTTTATTCCTCAAATTCCCTTACCATACCTGAGATTTAATTGGTAGGTAGTTCCCAGTGAAAAAATTCCTTTTACCAGAGTAAGTATGCAACTATTTTGCACCTTATCGTCTTAGAGAGTTGCCCAGAGCACTTATAAATGTCATGAAAATGACAGGGATATCCCCAAAGACCAAGGGGATTCATGGCTTTAGATTGCTAAAGAATGTTTACTGACTTTTGGTAAGAATATCAGATAAGATCAGAAGAGCTCTATAAATGCAAAAATG
>NC_058132.1:674961331-674972788 GCF_016433145.1 Gracilinanus agilis
ATATATATATATATTTAGAATATGTAATTTTACTAAAAGTATAGACTTTCTATAGTTTATCCTAAAGTTTATGAAATATGTTTACTATTTTGTTTTTTTTCATCCTGAGATAAATTATGACTTTTAAAAATAATAAAAGGAGGTATTTGGAAAAAGTTGTCTCTGGGGTTATTTTTCTTACTCTGATACCCTGGACTGCAAAGAAGTAAGAAATGGAAGAAAGAGCTTTGAGTTTATAGCTCATCTCTGATACTTTAATCCAGTGACATTGACCTCCTTGTTATTCTCTGAATAAGAAACTACATCTTCCCAATTCTGGGCATTTCCATTGGTTGTTCACCTTGCCTGGATTGCTCTCCCTCCTCATAAAATCATGAATTCCCCAGAAAGCCTTTTCCAGTCCCCCTTAATTCTAGTGCCTTCCCTTTGCTGATTATTTCCAATTTATCCTGTCTGTTGCTTGTTTGTACATAAAATTTATGTGATGTTTCCATCATTGAGCTGTGAGTGCCTCAAGAAAAGAAACTCTTTTTTTTATCTTCCTTTGTATCCCTAGCACTTAGCACAGAGTTTGGCAGATAGTAGGTGTTTAATAAGTGCTTTACTGCCGAACTAACTGTGTGACTATGGCAAAAACCACAACCTCTCTGAATCCCTAAAATTGGAATGAAAATGTCTAGAGTAGAGAGTCTACTCAGTGTTATAAGAATCCAGTGAAATTGTCTATAAAGCAACTCACAAATCTGAAAATGCTCCATGATTATCCACTAATCCTCTCATTGTGGCAATATATCCTAAAACTAAAGTTGTAAAGGCTGGAAAATTTGTCTCATCTCTTTAAGCCATAGGGTGGGGTTATTGAAGTCACCTAAGCCATTCAACATTCTCCATGATTCAGCACTCATTGTAGTAGCAAAAACCTGGAAATAAAGTGGTTGCCCAATGATTCAAGAAGGACTGAACAAATTATAGTACATGAATGGAATCCAATATTACTGGAGCACAAGATGATGATGAAAAATTCAGAGAAGCTTTGGGAAATTTACCTGAACTAATCTGTTGTTTTTCAGTCCTGTCTGACTCTGCCCCTTTTGAAGTTTTCTTGGCAAAGATATTGGAGTGGTTTGCCATTTCCTTTTCCAGCTCATTGTCCAGATGAAGAAACTGAGGCAAACAAGGTTAAGTGACTTGCTCGGGGTCACACAACTAATGTCTGAATATTAATGGAATATTAGAATGATGGAATGTTAAAGAATGTTATTGGTTCCCAAGATGGTGGTTCAGAAAAGTATAGGGAGATTTGTCTGAACTGATAAAGAGTAAATAAAAAAATGGGAGGGAAAAATATAATAATTATAATATGTAAATGAAAACACTATGGAATTATAGACAAACTCATTTAATGAAAATAATGAATCTTGACCTTGGAAAAGATATGATGAAGCATACTTCTTGGCGCTTGGTAGTAAAGTCAATAGAGTGCTGGGTTTGGAACTAAGAAGATCTGAGTTCAAACCCACTTTGCCTTTGCAAGTTGTGTGACTGGGTAACTTACCTATCCTCTGCCTGCCTCATTTTCCTCAACTGTAATAACGGGCATCATACCCTAGTAGTACCTATCTCCAAGGGTCGTTGTATTAGATAATATTTGTAAATCACAATATCTGGCCATGTAATTTTTGTTCCCTGCCCTTCTCCTACCTGTTTAAGAGAGCAGCGGAACTTCATCCCCAGATTCAGAATGTTCCAAGTGCTGGTCAGACTTAGTCACTCTGTTTGTAGATTAGAGAAGGAGTGTAGTAGAGTGGGTAGAGTGCTCCACTAGGGTGCCTGATGTCTGGTCTCAGGCTCCAATTAGTTATGTGACTTTGGGCCAGTCACTTAAAATTTCTGAGCCTGAGTTCCTTTATTTGTAAAATAAGGGTAATAATAATAAGTACCACAGGACTCTGGTGAGCCTCAAATGAGATAATGTCTGTAAAATATTTGGCAAAACTTTTAAGGTGTTCATATAAATGCCAGCTCTTATCATTCATTACTCTTTTTCCCCCACAACCTTACAATGGAGGATTGTTATAGGAAGGAAATGTTACATTAAAAAAATAAGTAAAAATAGACCTCAGTAAGAAGTAAATAGAGATAATGGCCATAAAATACAAACAAACTTTTCTCTACTTTTTGGAGACAGGGGCAAGGTAGAGCTTTGCTTCTTGGCATCTCTGGGTATATATTCCCTTAGGGAATACCTTCCATTTTGGGAAAGTGGTAAAAGGAACAATCCTGGCTGTACATAAGTCTTATTTGCCAAATAACTTGAAAGCCCGGACCAAAGATCTAAAGGTATCCAGGCTATTTGCTGGGATGAGTATAAGTGATAGTGCAGAAACCTGGAGAAAGAATGTTGGCGATGATAAAAAAGGATGCCATTGTCTCTTTCTTCCTCTAGTTCACTTGTTTGTATTTTTTTTCTGGATCTGGGAGTTTCCAGAACTCTTCCCCTCTGAATTTTTCCAGCCCCCACCATTGGGAAAGAATCTCACAAACAGACTCACAAACAAAGCAACCAACCTGATTTCTTCACCAGACATGTGTTCAATCCATTTATAGTAAGAACAAATATTTCTGATGACAATTAAAACGAGTGCTAATAGATGGAGAGTGAAGCCGCCAACCTCTTGCTTCTTAAATATTCCCAGACTGGGAGTGGAACAGGTGGGGAGTTTTGAAGTGAAAGCCAAATTTATGTTCCAGGTTCAATTGCAGAAATAATTTGCTATTTTTTCCCACCTAATTCTATCCATAATCAAAATAGTTAAGGGGAAAAACATATTGTAAGATTTTATTATGTAATTTAATCTGTTCGATTGAAAAAGACCATATGACCAGATGCTCAACTGACTGTATAAATGAGCTCTGATAACCCTTGAAGAGAAAGTCAATATTGAATCAGAATGGCTTGAACATAGGACATATAGCTTTATATACTCCTTTACCAAATTCTCAGACTCACAGATTCTTGGAATTGGAAGTTACCTCAGGGACCATCCAATGCAATTTTCACTTGAACAAGACCTGGCAACTGACCTCAAGTGACCATCCAGTTTTGATGTGAAGGCCTTCAGGGAGGAGAAACCCATTTCTTCCCAAGGCAGTCTTTTTTGGGATTTGGGGATAGCTCTCATTGTTGGGAAGTTTTATTTTAGATTAAACCTAAAGCTGCTTTCTCCAGTTTCTACACATTATTTCTTGTTCTGCTCTCTGGAGACAATCAGGATATATCTAATTGCCACAAGAATTCTTAACCTGAAGTCTCTGATCCCTTACAGTGTCTATAGCTAACATTCAGAGGATTTATGAATTTGGATGGGGAAAAATTATATCTTTATTTTCCTTAACCAATAATTAAAATTTGTAATTTGTTTCTTTTAGTTCTTTTGAACAGGGTTCCATTGTATTCTCAGGATTTCCAAAGGGATTCATGAGATAAAACAGGTGCAGAACCTTGGCTTTACTGCATGATAATGTTTTAAATAGCAAAAGACAATCACCACATTCCTGAAATCCATACTTTGAGATGTAGAATTTTTCTTTCCCAGACTCATGTTTCCCATTTCTTTCAACTTATTCTAAAATGGCTTAAATTTAATGCTCTTCACCCACTTGTTCACCCTGCTCTGAATGCTCTATTGCTTCTCAAATGTCCTTCCTAAAATGTGGTTTATAGAACTAAGCAGAGTATTCTTAGTAGCCTTAGAGTCTAAGGCTTAGATCAAGGCAATGATGTTTTATAGTCTAAGCAACCCAAGTCCAATAATAGAGTGCCATAGAACTATGGACATATTAAAGTATTTTGTTAAGTCATTTATTTACCATGTTATATTTCCTTTGCCAGTTTGCTCCATTTCTCCCTTGCAGGAAGGGTGTGTGTGTGTGTGTGTGTGTGTGTGTGTGTGTGTGTGTGTGTGTGTGTGTGTATGTGTTGGAAGGTTTGGAAAATTGAATCATACTTTTTTAGAGCTCTTGGTTTCAGAGTAGCCTGTTTATATATTCTTCCATTTAGTAATTTTATGCAAAATTATGACATTGTATATACTTAAAATATATTTATATTAGATTCTTATATTCATTAACACAGAATTTTGTGTGGTAATCTTTTATAATGTTCTTAATTTATTTTCCCCTGTTGGGAATCTTCTCTTTCTTATTTTGGTAATTTGATTGAATTTAGTGTTCATTTATTAAGATTAATATTTTGTGTGTAAAGCACTGAGAATTTAAAGATCAAAATGAAGAAATCCCTGCCCTCAAGGAGTTTATGCTCTAATGGAAGAAGACAACATTGTCTGACCCTGAGTTAAAGGATTTCTATGATCTGACACAGTGTCCCCTACTCATGCTTGGTTGCTGGCATAGGTTTTATTTAAGTGCAAAGGTGGGATATGCTTTTGATCCTGCCCTTAAAAAAGCATGCATGGAGGTAACGAGAAATTGGCAGTCTCTAGATCAGAGCTTCTCAACAAAGAATCCACAATGTCTAAGGTGCTCATAATACAAAACAATCAAAGAATCTGTGCTCTAGTTGTCCCTTCTAAGCATACATTGCTATGCAGGCTTTTCCCTTTCGCCCTAGTCTGTGTCAGAACCTAGAGACATAGAAGCTGGTTTAAGGTATTGACTCTGAGAACTAATGATGGAGCTGAGAAATCTACCCCCTTGAAGACAGTAATCGTGGTTTAAATCATGTTGTTAATCGAAGAAGTAGGCATGACATCACTTTGGCTCAAAATTAGCAAATACCAAGAGATGTTTACCTTGAAATATGTTTCCAACCCTCTCCTTCCCCTCCCCTCAACTGGGACATACACTGGAAGTCAAGTACCAACATATTCCGAGGACCAATGTACTATGGGCAGACCTGGCAAGGTTATAAAGGCTCCTGAACTGTCAAATACCAAAAGAAACTTGTTTATAGATATGTACATAAGTACAAAATGTATACAATTTTTATTTGGCAGGGAGGCACCAAGGAATGAATGAATACAACATTTCTTAAGTGCTTACTAGGTACAAAAGCTCTGTGCTAGTAGATACAAATGGGAAACTAAGATAATCACTGCTCTGGAGGAACTCACAATCCTAAACGGATTAACAAGTAGAGCTAGTAGGAAAAGGATGTTGTAGGAGTTAATCTTTGAAAGAAACTAGGGATCCTGAGAGAGAGGAAGACAAGAATTCCAGATTTGGGGAACCATTTGTACAAAGTCATGGAGACAGGAGGTAGAATGCCATTTAGGAAGATCATAGTAGAACAAGGTCAGCCCAATGGAGGCACCATTTTTTACTTATTCTTTCTAATTGTTTTGACTACAGATGTTCATGTTTTATTCCAGGAAGACATTCAAAGGGTTATCAGAGTGGTTTATGTTTTAAAGAATTAGCAAAGTGCATGTGCAAGGTTAGCAGATTCACACAGGCATTTATCCTTTTCTGAAATGAGGGAGCCACTAGAAGACTGAGCTACATAACCTTGAAAGGCCATGGACAGATGATTTTAAAGGGCATGCATTGGGGGTAGTCATTGGTGTTGCCAACTACAGAAACAAAAGAGAGGGAGAATTGTTTACTTTTAAAGCCCTTGTTTTGTATGTGGACTGAACTGCCCTAGTCCTCAGTCTGCCCTTGGCTGCCTGGAAGAAGTAATTGGAAGGCAATGTAAACAAGGGCACTTTAGCTGGAGGCTAAAAACAACCTTCTAGAGATTGTAAGCTTGGTATCATTGGGCCACTCAGCAGTGAGAATTGCAGACATCACTTAAACATGGAGGAATGAAGGCTCCCCAGACATGAAAAGCCAATTGGACTAAGAAACCTGGATGTACTGGCTCTCCTTCTTGCATTAAGAACATCCAGTTCTAAAAGAGCCATCTTTGAGGCTTTGGGACTTCACCAGCCTTCCATGGCATAAGACAGGTATGAGGTGGGAGGTGATAGAACAGCTTGTGTGGAGGTGGGAGATAAAATGGAATTGCACATATGTATGCCACAGAAGATCTATAGCCTAATCCCAACAATGTAATAACATTCCAGAGAAGTTCAGGAATTTTGATTTTCTTTTTCTATCTTTGTCTTAAGAAACAAAAATAAAAAACCAAATAGAGATAGATGTATGTGTATGTATATGTAAATGTATATATGTACATATATAATATACACAATCTTTATATATAAAATCTTATATGTATACAAGATATTAGACATTATATATAATGTTATATTAAAATAATATATTAGATATATATAATATTAGATATTATATAGACAGTATATATTATCAAACATATTAAAATTATATTAGACATGTGACATATTAGACATATGACATATTATATTAGAATTATTTGTATAATTCTAATATGTCAAAAGGTGATAGGCTGTAAATACTATAGTCATAGTACAAAAGGAGACAGCATGATGCTGTGGAATGAGCACCCCATTTGAAATCGGAAGACCTGAGTTCATATCCCACTTCTACCACATACTAGCTATGTGACTTGGGTTGTCACTTAAAAATCTCTGTGCCTCAGTTTCTCATTTATTAAATGAGAGGGTTGTGCTATGTGCTCTTTAAGATCACTTCTAGCTCAAAATATATGATTCCATAATCATAGGTAGGTTGTGACCTTGATGATTTCCAAGGTCTATTCCAATTCTTTGATCCTTTCTAGGAAGTTTTTATTTTTAAATTTTTGGTTCTTTTTCTAAATTAATAATCATCTGTTTTCTTTCCATTCCAACCACTGCAAAAAGGAAAAAACAAAACCAAAAAAATCATTTCCAGCAAATACTCATTGTTAAAGAAAACATGCATCCTGTCATTACTTTAATAATATTATTATGAAAAATAGAATGATCCTAAAATGAATCTACATCCATATTTACTTTTTAAGCCAAAGGGAGCTAGAGCTAAATAGAATAAAGCTCAACCCAGAATGCTTCATGGCTTTAGGTAGCAAACTCTACCAAAGGAAACCTCTAGACTAGAATGACACAAAGAACTGCTCTCCATTTTCCTGAGTCCTGTCCAAGGGACCCAGATGGCTGGTGAGGTCCGGCCCATCTCCAGAACGCCATAATTCCATGACCATAGCCTGTTTGGGATGTAAGAGAGCTTTCTTTAACGTCTTGCAAAAGATGCTTTAAAAGCTTTTATGAGTGAGTCTTGTCCTTTCAGGGCGCAGCGTCCATTTTGTCAGGGAATGCATGATACATATATGTAGACAGGTACATGTATGTGTGTTCATGCGTGTTCTGTAATGCACATATTAAGCGTAGGATGAAATAAGCACGGGGATGCTTATGTACTACATTTAACGCGGCGGCTAGAGGCTAAAGCGCGTTATAAATGAGCATATCCTCCCGCCGGAAAGCCTTGACATTGACTATAATTGAGGAGGTTAGTATTGGTGTGTTCCTAAGTGTTACCTGTCATTTGGAATATGACAGCCCTGTAACTGCAAGCCTTGGGGACCTCAGCACATTGGCACTGCCAGCTGACTGCCTCAGAAACTGCCAGGCAGGCTCCCTCCCTCCTTCGACCCTGAGATAATTAACACGGCCCTGGAGGCATCTGCCTTTTGCTTTTATACACTTGTTGTTTAATAAGATGTTTGCTGCCCTGCTTGCCTCAGATTTAACGATGTGCCTTTAGGGAGGAAGGTCCTTCAGTGCCAGCCGACTTTGGCTGGCGCAGGGAATACCTACCTCTGCGAGCAGTTGTTCTGGGAGCTTTCGAGAAAATTAACATATACCCGACACGTTATCGGGCTTAATCTCATGTTTTGATTTCGATAAATGCTTTTTTACAGTCAGGCAAGTGGCATGTTTGAAATATAGGCAGTTGCTCTGACAGGTGAGTTATGGAGCGCGGAGAGCAGCAAATGATAAAAGGGAGGCAAAAATAAAAGGCAGCTAAAAAAAAAAAAAAAAACCTTCAGGGCAGATGATGGGATTTTCGTTGCTGCGTTCCCGAGGGGCAAATCCAAGAGCGAAAACATCTTGGTTCTATTGGACCTGGAGAAGGGCATGGATTTATCATTAACACTGCATGGGAAGTGGTTTTATAACCATTTTGTAATGCTGAATTACTCCGTGCAAATGAGCTCCTGGGAAAGGGAAAGGAGAGTGAGATGGCAGGAATGTGAAGCTTCTAGGGAAGGAAAGAGGAGATTGGAGCTTTGGGGAGGGGTAGGAAGACAAGGAAAGATATTTTAAAATGTTTGGATGTGTTGCTTTGTATTGTTAGCACCTTTGTCTCATGGTCCAACTTTTACCAAGAAATCAAAAAGGCCTTAAAAAGAAGTCAGGATGACTGTTAGACAGTTAAAAATGATGTTTGCCTGCTTTTGCAATGGCATGAAGTGGTAAGGCGGAAGCCAAGTGAGGAAATTGTTTTGGCTCTTCAGGGAAGATGCAAATACCTCTAAAGGTCGTTACCAAGTTATTATTCCATGAAAATCTAGAATTTCCCATAAAGACAAGTTTTAGGGAAATCCATATGTTGAGAGATCTGCTCAGCTTTGAGATCATTTCGGTATTTTCTGATTCAGCTGAGCAGGAATTTTGTTTTCCAATATTTATTGAGTGCCTATAATATGCCTTCACAGAACAAACATGCAACAGATCCCCACTGATGGAGAATTTTTCAATATATACGTCTTACACATGTGCCACCAAAACAGATAAAAATATCACAAAATATGCTTGATCCTCCCTACCTATGATATTACCAGCTCTGTGCAAGCTGCTATGGAAGATTTATAGGAGACCCAAGATACCGTCCCTGTCTTCAAGGAGTTTATATCTTAGTTGGGTAGAAAAGACTTAACAAGATTCATAAAGTGCTTTCTAAAACTTCAACTACAATATAAATGCTAGCTGTTATTAAGATGAAAAAATTAACACAAATTCCAGTTTTCTTCTTTTTTTGGAGGGGTGGGAGAATTCCTGATGGATTTGGAATAAGAGGACCTGGATTAAATTCGAGTTCTGCCACTTACCTGTGAACTTGACCAAATCACATAATATCTTTGGGCTTTGGTTTCCTCATCTTTTAAATAAATAGGATGGACCAGACAACTTCTTAGGCCTCTTTCAGCTTTAGATTCAATCAATCCATGAATCCACAAGTATGTTAGAAGTGTCTTCTTTGTTATAGGCACTGTGCTAGGCACTAGGGGTGCAAATTCAAAGAATGAAAATGTTCCTTTTTCTCAATGAGCTTAACTTTTAATTTGGGATGGGGGAGACAAGAAGTACCTATAAAAATATAAAAAATGTCGAGATAACGTAGCAAACAAATCCCCACAAAATAGTTGAAAATCAGGCACTATAAGCTACAATAGGAAGAAGTATAATTTCTTTTGGAATGTACTCTCTAATTTTTTTCTTTTTCTTTTCTATTATTTTTCTAAAATACAATGTAAGTATCTTAAAGAAAATTTTCAGATAGTTTGAGGAAGACAAAAAATAAAATCATTCAGTGATCTTAAACTATAGAAGAGCTTTTCATTTCAAGTGATAATAACCATAGCTTGTCTTTGTATATAGTACTTTGTATTTTGCCTAAGCATAGCTGAAAAAAGGAGTCTACCAGTGTCTTCAAGGTAAGATTAAGTCTGCTCTTTTGATTCTTTGAGTCTGGTGCCGACTCAAAGTCTTTTGTCTCAGATAGCTGCCTGACAGGATCTTAGTGTGATTTCAGTGTTTTAAGATGCTTTTAGATGGGGATACTCTCATTCCTTGTAGGTTGATAACTTCTACAGAGATTGGCAAACTTCAGTCTTTTTGGGCACTTTTCGTGATCCAAGGACAAGTTTTCCATTTAAAAATAAAGTTTTGTATTATTTTTGTATGAAAACAGACCACAGTCCAGAGCCATTGTCTGCCAGCTCCCCTTCTCCCCAGTCTTAGAGAATAACCTAGAACCCTGAGAGGTTAATCATGTGCCAAACCTTTTTGGCTTCTAAGCCAGTTTCTAAAAAAAAAATTAATTCTATCATTTGGCCTCTCCATTATTTGACAAAGGGTTAGAAAATTCTTTGAAATGCCTATTTAACTTCAAATGGGGGCTTGCGTACCCTCCCCCCACTAAAGCAAATAAGCGAACATTTTAGGGGCTATGCTTAAAAGCAACACAGTAACACGGAAGCTTTGTTCAGGCTAAAGCCCCAAAGCCCTGCTCTTTCTCATGATTTCCTTCTATACTAGCATGCAGATGAATCTAGAAAAGGGAGGAAAAAAGGAAGAAAGAGGGTCAGGTTCTTCTATTACAGTCTTTATTATCCATATTAAAAGAACAATAATAAAAAACAAATAAAAAAGCTTCAGAGATTTTGCTGTTTTTCTCAGCAAAAGACTTCATTTGTCTCCTTAAGCAAAATGTTTTCCTTTCAATAACCTTTTCCTCTCAATAACTAATTGATATGGGAATTTTGAAATATTTTATTCTCATTTTACAGATAAGAAAACGAGATCTCAGTGTTAGAGAAATAATAATAACTAACATTTATATAGTGGGTGAAGGTTTGCAAAATACTTTTTTAAAGGTTTTAAAGCCCTTTATAACCTGACCTTTTCTTACACTTCAGTCTATTTACACTTTTCTCTGAGATCTTGTGGCATTGGCTTCCTTGGTGTTTTTCACATGGAACACCATATATCTCTACTCTCAGAATTTTCGTTAGCTGTCTGCCATGCTCTTTCTTCTTCTCTCTGCCTATTAGCTTTCCTGGCTTCTTTTAAGACTCCCCTGAAGACTTACTTTCTGCAAGAACTCTTCCTCATTTTAATTCTAGTGACCTCTATCTTTCAGTTTATCTCATATATATCTCCTTTATAAATACTGATTTGCTTGCTGTCTTTTTTTGTTTAATTTTTGCCTTTCTCTGTATCCCCAGCATTTAACCTAGTACCAGTCACATAGTAGGTGGTTAATAAATACTAGTTGACTGACTGACATATATTTTCTTACTGATCTTCACAATGACCCTGTGAAGTAAGTGCTACTATTACCCCCATTTTATAGATGAGAAAAATGAGACTGAGAGAAGTTAAGGGTTTGTTCAGTTATATAGTGAGTTCTGAAACATTGAATTTATGTCATCACCTCTTGCCAAACTAATAAGTGACCTGAGTGAAATTTGAACTTGTGTCTTCACGGCAATCCAGTCTTCTTTTCATTATGCTGAACTGCTCCTTTAGAAAAATAATGGTGTTATTGGATGAAGAAAATGACAATATTGAATGAAAGGATAGCATTCAAGAGAAAGTCCTGCCATGAATTGAAAATGCGATCAAAATGGAAGGAGTACAGCTTAGGAAAGGAAGGAAGGAAGGAAGGAAGGAAGGAAGGAAGGAAGGAAGGAAGGAAGGAAGGAAGGAAGGAAGAAAAGGAGGGAGG
>NC_058132.1:674973188-675068287 GCF_016433145.1 Gracilinanus agilis
AGGGAGGGAGGGAGGGAGGGAGGGAGGAAGGAAGGAAGGAAGGAAGGAAGGAAGGAAGGAAGGAAGGAAGGAAGGAAGGAAGGAAGAAGGAGGGAGGGAGGAAGCATTTTGAGATTTAGAGTTAATAGAGAGTCTATAAACTTGAAATCTAGGTTTAAATCCCAGATTTTAGTTTGGCCTCTTACCAGATTAGCAGGAAATCAATTAACTGAGTGAGAATGGTTCCCTATCTCTTCTTCCCATCCTCCTACCAATCTTCTCTTCTCCAGGCTAAACTTTTCCAAGTCCTAAAACTTAAGTGATTCTATTAATGACATAGTTTGTATCTCTTCCCTATGTTCCCTTCACCTCTCCCCCACAACCTTAGTGATCCTCCATCCTATTAGTGCCTTTTTTAAAATTTAAAATTGACTTAGTGCTCTGGATATGATCTAACCAGTCCTGAGCATCATTGGGCTCCATCATTCTTTTGGCCATACTTCTTTAAATCCAGTTTCAGATTGAATTCAGACTTCCCTGTTAAACTGTAAATTTATATTACACTTGCAAGCCATTGTCTCTGATCTTCTTCCCCATTTCCCCCCATTTCTTCTAGGTCTTTTTTTAATATAAACCCCTATCCAGGTGCATCTTCTCTACTAGCACAAAATTTTTAATTCAGCAAACATTTATTAACTGCCTGAATCTCATCATATTGGAGTTAAGCAAGCATTTCACTGTTTGCAGTTCTCATTGGATACTGATCATGGCATTTAACATTTTAGCCATATCCACCACAAATCTGATAAGGCTGCTGCTTCACTTTTCATCTAAATCACTGATATAAAATGCTGAAAAGAAATAGGCCAAGAACAGAATCCTAGGATGCACCACTGGGGAACCTTCTCTAGGTTGACATTGAAGGATTAACTGCCATTTTAGACTTACAGATTGCTAGGTCTGAAAGATACCTTAGAGATACTTGAGGCTCTCAGGATCATAGATTTAGAGCTGGAAGGGACCTCAAAGGTCATCTCGTCCATCCACCTAATTTTACAGATGAAAAATCTGAGGCCCAGAGAGGTGAAGGACTTATCCAAGGTCACATCGTGATTTAGCAACAGAGTTGTGATCCCAGATCGGTGCTACTTCTGCTATATCACATTGGTTTCAAAAATATGTAATGGGAAGGTTGATTGGGACATTTTAGAGTACAAAAAACAAAAGACTACCATGACTTTGTGGAGGAGAATGACAATAGAAATTATTTCATCTGAAATAGACTCTCCTCCACATCTATTCTTTCTTTTGCCCTAATTTGGGCACTAATAGCCTCATTCACATATTGAAGTAGTGCCTTCCTAATAGTTCTCCCTGGTTCTAAGTGATAGTATAATCCAGTCATATTAATTTCCCTGAAAAATACATCATTATGAAGGAACTCTTTTTAATAACCTTTAACAATTTTTCAATGTCTTTATAATATTGTTTTTAGCTCAACATTTAAATCTCTAAAATGTAGCATCAACTTGCCCATCCAGCCTTATTTCACCCTTTTCTACATTAACTCTCTCTTCTCTCAAGAAAACAAACAACTCAATACCCTTCCCTCGAAGTCTACTCCACAAAGTCTTCCCATGGAGTTTTTCTGTCTTTAGATATTTTATCTATGCTCTTCCACCCTTATGGACTACTCTTCTTCCTTTCTGCCCCCCCCATCCATCAAGACATGGTTCCCATTCCTCCCCTGTAAAACCTTCATTGACACTGCATCCTGAAATGGAAAAATTGTTATTTGTTCTGTCCAGTTTGTATCAATCACACAATGAAACATTTAAGACCCTTTGTGCAAATTACTGTGATAGACCTTAAAAGCATTCAGATGGACCCGTAATCTCATATCTTTGGATAGATAATTGGACTCCCTCCAATAATCTGTGTCACAAAGTACCCATTTTATATATCTCTTGTCAGTGTCTTTTCATTAGTTTTATTCAAAGTATCCACCCAATCTGCTGAGGGCCTTCTTAAATTCACATGAATACCAGCAGAGGACTTGTGCAATAAATAGAGAGACAGGGGCAGACAGAAATACAAAGGGATGGATTATCTATATCTATATCTATATCTATATCTATATCTATATCTATATCTATATCTATATCTATCTAATCTATAACTATATATCTACATCTATATCTAATCTATAACTATATTTATATCTATAACTATATACATACATGTGTTTATATATATATTAGAGTATATATCAGTATTAATACATCTATTGACATATTCTGTATTGATATATTGATATAATCTCTATTATATATATATATCTGAATCCATATCTAGACATTGAAGCTTTACTTGTCTCATATATATCTCCATTAAAGAGATATGTGTGTGTATACATACACACATCTCTCTTCATTTATGTATTTATGTATTTATTCATTTTCATATTCATAGTTTATTCATATAGTTTAATATATGTATTTATATATAAATGAATATATTTATTGTATATGTGTGTCCTATATATGTATATGTGTATCTATGTCTATAAATATGTCATCCTTAATCCCTTGCCATACCATCTTTTTTGGTTACACATTCAAGTGGTTCACTTTATTTTCAGTCTCCTTTTAAATTCCTCTTTGGGCATGTCTTATAGCCTAGTTATGTCTTATATCCACTCAGATAATCATTTTCATCTCTTTATAGGCTTTATTAATTAATTATCTAATAATATTAATATATAATAAATAAAATAATAAGACATCTAAATTAATCTCAAAAAGGGGCAGATAGGTGGCCTGGAATCAGGAAAATCTGAGTTCAAATATATATGGCCTTGGACACTGACAAACTGTATGGCCCTGAACAGGTCACTTAATCTTGCCTGTCCCTGTTTCTTCATATGTAAAACGAACTAGAGAAGAAAATGGCAAACAATGTCTCTGCCAAGAAAACCCCAAATGAAGTCACAAAGAGGTAGTCATAATTGAAAATGATTGAACAACAGTCTCAAAATACTTAGAAGAATGGATCACAGCGGTTTAGAGAGAGGTAGAACAGACCTGAGAAGTCATCCATCCCTACCTGCATCCCCAGCTTCATATATGAGGAGACTGAGGTCTAAACAATTTGAGTGTGAATTGTACCCAAATCCCCCGATGTCAAATTTAGCAACTTCCCACTGAAGCACTATTGGATGGATTCTTTAAAAGGGGTCTTTGAATCAAATCCAATGGAATATAATTGAATTGTAGTCAAAGTGGGAGAGTAAAAGATTATTGGGTTTGGGAAGGAGAGAGAAAGAAAAGGGATGATGCTTCCTGAGTACCTAAATTTTGACTAGTGATATCTCTTCTTATCTCTAGTTCTGAAAATGTTGCCCATAGGAGAAAGCAATTACGATTCTCATGTTCTTTTTCACAAAACCCTTTTTGATACACAATGTGACAAATTTACTCATAATAATATTTTCCTGCCAGATGTGTCCTTTTCCATCAATATTATGGGTTAAATTGGAGGGTAACAAGTGAGAGTATCAGTAGAGTCCCATGTAGGGAGGTAGTACTTGAGCTAAATCTTGAAATAATGTCCAGGTTCTATGCGGTGGAAGCACATTCTAGACATGAAGATTCAACATTGGGAAGGCTTGGAAATGAAACATGGAACCTCATGTATGAAGAAAAGCAAGAAGAATGATTTGATTAGAACACAGAGTTTGTGTTCGAGATGATTATAAAGTTGAAGTGCAAGAATAGGTTGGAGGTAGATTGGGAGGAACTGTAAAAGCCATACAAAGCAGGTTGTATTTTGTTTTGGCAGCGCCTGGAAGTCATTGAAGCTCCTAGAACAAAGAATGACATGATTAGATTTGTAGACTTGAGCTTAAGGAATATCACTTTGGCTATTATGTGAAAGATGGATTGGGGACAAGAGAGACTGGAAGCAGAGAAACTAATTAGGCACTTAGAGTATAATTCATAACATATGGCAGACTTAGCATCCTTTCAGAGTCAATTTTTGGCCCCGGTTCCTTGTCATTTCTGTTCCTAGCACCTTCTACAAAACCCATAACATCAAAGTATTGCAGCCTTTTCTGAGTTCAAAGGGATTTCAAAGGTCACCTAATGCAAACCAAGCCTTAAAAAAATCCCTTCCACAGCACAACTAAGTGGCCAGTTAGCCACTGCTTGAAGGTCATCAGAGAAGAAGGAACGCCTCTGGTCCTTCTCTTTTTTTAGCTCATTCTTCCTTAGTGTAACTCAATGGATTAAGAAGGCTTTCAACCTCCATCTGCCCTTCTGAAACATCCACCCATTGTTCTGAGCCTATTTTCAGGGCTAACCGGAATGAATCCAATTTTTCTTCTATATAGAAGCTTTCTAGTATATGACTACAATATTATATATAGTTATATAAAAATATATAGTTATATTTATCTCCTCCAATCTTCTCTTCTCCAGGCTACTCATCCACATTTGCTTTACGTGATGCAAATATGGCATGATCTTGAAGCTCCAAATGACCCTGGTCGTCCTCTTCTGGGCATGACCAGGTTTACTAGTGTCCTTCCTAAAATTTGGCACTCAGAGCCCAAATCTATGTGTGTCAGGGTAGGGGAGGGAAGTCCTACCACTTCCTGAATTCTTCAAGTGATGCCTTTCCATGAAGCCTGCTGTCCTGTCCTTAATTGTATTTTTAAATCCAGTAACCCCTGTGTAAGAGCTGCAAACAATTAACCCCAAATAAATGATTATGGATGGCTTATACCAAGAATACAAATGTCCCTTTTCACTTAAGCAAATGCTCAAGTTATTCCATGAACAGGAATAAAATTAAGGTTCATTATATCAGCAAGGAGGAAATGAGAAGACAAATCAACAAAGCTCATCACCCTCATGTGGCAGGAGATCCCTTAAATCTGCCTTGCTTGATGAGTCCATTATGTAAATTGGGAATTAGGAACTGAAAGGAACATAATAGTGGTCATTTTGTTAAGAAGTGTCTCAGCCATCAACAGCTTTTAACAGGTGTGCTGTTGACAGACTACACAAAGGTGGGAAGGAGAGCTAACAAGCCAAATTATCCAACTACCCTCCAGCCTTATTACACATTCCTTTGCTTCAGGACCTCTCCATTTAGCCAAAATAGCCTCCTTCCTGTTTGTTCCTATTTACATGTGACACCAATTTGCCATCCATCTCTGCCATTTGCACTGGTTATCCCTTTTGCCAAGAATGGACTCTCTCATAATCTCTGCCTCTTACAATCCCCAGTTTCCTTTAAGACTCATCCTAACATTGCCTTCTGCATTAAATTTTACTGTTCATGCCTCTTCCCAACTCCCCTGGGGATTATTTTTGGAAAATATTTTAATATGCTTACATATATATATATACATACAACATGTATGTATATATATATATTGTCTTCCCTAATAAAACATAATTTCTTGAGTACAGGTCTGTATGCATTAGGGGTTTAATAATTGATTTTTGATAGATTGATTAATTATTTTTTAAAAGTTCTTAAGAAACTAAAACATTTAGTCTAATTGAATAATAGTAAATTTAATAGAAGGCAACAATTATATTTGTGTCCATATAGTCAACTTTTAAGCAAAAGATGGGAAATGGTGGGTAGGTAGCAGCCCTTCTTTAGAAAAAAGTCTAGTGGACTCCTAGTTCAATAGGACTTAACAGTAAATTCAGAAACCAAAAGATAATATAATCATATATAAAAAATATCATGTAACCTTATATTGCATTAATTAACTTCTAGGAAGAAAATACTCATTGTCCCTCTGAACTCTATGGAGGTAAGCTTATGTAGAGACTATTGCATTCAAACAAGGTGTCATGTTCTAGGAAGAATTTTTATAATTTTATAATTATATTGTAAATATATAAAATATAATAAATTTTGTAATCTTTTTTATAATTTTATAATATGCAAGACAGAAGGATATACAACTAAGATAATAAAAGGTCCTTGAATTCTTGCTTTTTAAAAGTATTTATAGTATTTACCCTGTAGAAAAAGACATTTAAGGGAAACATGGTAGTCACTTCTATTTGGCAGTGGATAGAGTGCTGGAACCTGGAGTCATGAAGATCTGAGTTCAAAGCTAGCCTCAGACACTGACTCTTTGCCCCAGTTACCTCATCTATAAAATGAGCTGGAGAAGGAAATGGCCAATTACTCCAAGATCTCATCCAAAAAAAATCCCAATGGGGATAACAAAGAATTGGACACAGCCAAAACAACTGAAGAACAAAAAGTCATAAAACAAAAACCTTTAAACTCATGATCAGAAGTGTGGGCTACAGGAAAAGCAAGCTTTTCAAATAAGAAGAATACAGATTTTTCCACTGCAAATTCTTGTCAAATTTTGTTAATCGAAAAAAAAATTATTACTTGGAGATCACACAAATCAATTTTCTGCACGGAAAGTATGAAAGATGCAAGTTAGATTGTTGTTTTCACAACCAGAGTAAAATGGAGAATCTTGTCACTTCTTTAACTATTTAAACTTTGCTTCCCCAAAGAAGAGTTTTTCCTCCTCCCACCAATGGACTGACCCATGCCATTTTCACAGCTTCTGATGCCATCTGTTTCAGCTTGTCCTCAGCTCTGATTTAGAATGAAGGTTTAATTACTTCTTTAATGACTTTCTGTCATTCAGTCTTAGTATTAAATGCCCTCGAACAGCTTGTTGTTTCTTTTGGCATAAGCTATCTCCTGTGGAGTTCCCAATATCTCTTTTTGGAATGGACTTGATCCAATTTTAAGAGATTCCACCCTTCGCTGCTATTGCCAATCTACTTAATCAGGTCTACTCTTTGTAAGAGAATGATTCAGCCTGGTTTTAAAAAGGATCCTCAGTCAACAACAAGGATTTATTAAGCCCCTACAATGGGCCAAAACTGTGTTAAGTGTCAGGGATAAAAAGACAGGTAAAAATCAGATCTAATCCTCAAAATGGTCACAGTCAATTGGGGAAGACAACATTACGAGAACCATATCCAAGCAATAATGGGGATAATCTCAGAGAGGAGTGCCATGATTAAAGAGCCCTGGGGAGGGCTTCTTGTAAAAGGTAGGGTTTTTCCTATGATTTGAAGGAAGTCTGGGAAAAGGGGAGGCAGAGATAAAGAGGAGAGTTCCAGATTTAGAGGAGAGCCATTGAAAATACCTAGGGTCCAAAAGTAATGTTTTGTGCAAGGAAATGCACGGTTCTGTAAGATGGAAGAATTCATGATTGGGGATAAGTTATAAGAAACCAAGAAAAAGGGGGAGAATAAGAAATAAGAATAAGGAAAAGGGGGAGATTATGAAGATTTTTTTTCTTTTTTTATACATTTTGATCAGGGGACCACATTATTAATGACTTAAAAATCCTTTTTATATATTTTGAAACTATCCAACAAGACAAAACTAATTTGTTTAACCCATGTTTTGCTTTGATGACAAACATCTCACTCCTAAAGCTGCCATATGGCTTTCAATAAGACTTTTCATTGTAGTGCAAGAGTATTGGCAATGATTTACAATTCCCCGTCTGGTAGTTCTTGAATATCATTTATATTTATTAAATTAATAATTTGATATGAATAGATCATTATGGGTGAGGAACAACTATTCTTAACTTAATTGCTGGAACTTTAGAAGAGTCGTTGATACTCCCCCTGCCCCATAAAGAACTACAAACATTTTCATTTACTTTTAGGTTTGCTGAGAAGGATTTTTGTAAATTTCTTTCAAGAAGAAAAGTAGCACCAATTGCTCTTGAGTTTTAGGTGGTAAATATAGTATTTTTTCCACGTTTCATTTTTTTATGTATAGATGTCATGCTTTAGAAAAGACAAATTATTAGATACCAGCTTGCTCTGTCTACAGTTTTCTTTGTACTTAAGCTTGTTGACTGCTTGCCATTATGGTTCTAATTTTAAATTTGCAAAAGGGATGAAACAGATGGAAATATTTCAGGGTGCTTTACCTCCAGAATGGTATGCTTGGGGGAAAGAGTTGTGTTGCACTAATATCTATAATCCAATTCCTTGGATGACATTTGGTTAGTCCAAACTTTCTCTGCTCTACCTTAGTCAGTGACTGATAGTTTTAAAGGTATTTGAATTTATTTAGTTTTAATGTTAGCAGCTAAAATTCTCCTCTCATATTTAATTATAATGCAATGTCAATCCTGGGGTCTTGAAGGTTATACCAGTAAAGCATGAGATCTCAGAGAATCTACTAAATTGGAAAGATTTTAGGGGTGAGTTTGGCAATTGTCTCCATATTTGTCACCCAAGGACCAACCTTGCATCAGCGGATTGTCTGCAGAATGACGAATTTTTTAACCTTATCAACTCTCCAGGGTTATTAAGTAAGTTGTTAAGGAATTAAGATATTCATTGTAGGGAGATCATAAGATTATAGAAATGATATGAGGATTAAGTGAGATTATATATATGGCTTTGCAAACTTTATTTTTAAAGTTTATTTATTTAATTACGTAATTTAAAATATTTTTACATAGTTACATGAATCATGTTCTTTCCCTGCCCTCCTTCCATTCCCCTCCTGTAAGCCAAGGAGCAATTCCACTGGGTTTCTTTGCAAACTTTAAGACCTAATTAAATGCTATATTGTTATTGCTATATTAATTGACATATGAGGGGAACCTTAGGTGTCTTCTGGTTTTGTTCCCCATTTTACACATCAATAGGATAGCTCAGAGAGGTTAGTTCACTGGCTATGGATCATAGGTCATAAGTAATAATAATAATTGTTGTTAACTTGTGTCCAACTCTTCATGACTCCATTTTGGCTGGTTTTGGGGGTAAACATACTGGAGTTATTTGCCATTTCCTTTTCCAGCTCATTTTACAGATGAGGAAACTGAAGCAAATAGTCAAAATAACTTGTCCAGGGTCACACAGCCACAGAAAGGTCTGAGGCTGAATCTGAACTCAGTTCTTCCTGACTCCAGGTTTGGCGCTCTATCAGTTATTCCACATTGCTTCCTTAAAAGATTGACAGTATTTGGATTTGAAATGAGGTTTTTGTTCTCCAGATTTACTCTTTCCAGTGTCACCATTCCACCCTAGAGAAAGCTAGTGGAGGACAATCTTTGGAATGCAACCAGAGTGGAAAAGTGCCTTAAATCTATACCATCTGAAGATCAAATGAAGATGCTTGTGGTGATTAGAAAAGTCTTGGGTAGGATGTGAAAATCCTTTTTTAAGTTCTTGAAGGACTCATAAGCAAGAGAAGGATTAGACTTGTTCAATTTGGTGTGAGAAGGTCAGAACTAGGAACGATAGAAGGAAAGGACACAGAGATAAACTTCAACTTTATTATTAGGAAATTCTTCCAATTAATTAGAAGTACCTCAAAGAGGAGTGAGACATCTTGAGAGATGATGGCATTTCCATGTATTGGAGTTCTTAAAAGCTTTGATGACATTTATTTGTTATATTATGTAGGAGATAGAGTCTTCTGCAGCTATATTTTCAGAAGATGATTTCTGCAGTACTTTGCAAAACTGAAATTTTGGAATTCCAGCAATCCATCTACTTTCTTTTAGACTTTCATTGGGCCTTTCACTGTTCATTCCCCCATTTCTGGAATCGACTTTGTAAGATTAAAAATTAATATCCAAATACTCCAAGTATTATAGGTAATAAAATTTATTAATTATAACTTGAAGTAAGGGAAGAAAAGCCTTATTAAAGAAAGCCAGCTTTCCCAGAGGCACATGTGGGAAAAAGAAGAGCCAGGGCCAGAATGCACACAACTGTTTACAAACAACTTAAGCACGCAACTTGGGGATGAATGGTGAAAACGATGCTGGGAGATGTAGTTCAAAGGTACAAAATTTCTATTTGTACAACGCACACCTTACCTCTACTTTATAGAGTCCTTTTCTTCCTTTAAGAAATAGCTCAAGCACAATCTCTCAAACATTAAGCCTTCCCTGATCCTCCCAACTCCTAAATTATCTTATATTTAACCACTTCATATACATATTTATTTATTAACTTTTATATATTTTGTCTTTCTGTTGTATTTGTCTCTTTCATTCAAATGTAAACTCTATGAATAAGGAGTGTTTCTATCTTTTTCTTTGTATTCCTAGCACCCAGCTCAGTCTCTGGCACATATTAGGCACAAAACATAACATTTGTTTGCTTTTTGATTGCTTAATTCTATCCTGAGACCTCAAAGTGAGTAAGAATGCTAAATAATTGAACCAGTTATCTTTCTTTGACATCTTAAAACAGGAAGTCTTCATTGAAAATGGGCAGATCTTTTATATCTCTCCTCTTCTAATCTTACCATCATTCAAGTACTTTTTCATTCACTCATTCCTTAGACTCTTTTTTTTTTGCTTATCTTCCTCTGTGATAATTCTTGCAGGAATCTTCATTGTATATTCCTAATTTCTTAATAAAACCCTTACCAAGCTTCTGTAGTGTTTATATTTCCCCCCAACTTCCTTCCTAGGAAAAAAAGTTTCTTGAGGGGAGGTACTTCCCTTTAAAAAAGTATATCCCACTTGTAACATAATGCTGGGTATATAGTAGGTAGTTAATTAATGTTTGTTGAATTAAATCATTTTTTAATGAGTGCTACATATCATATTTGAAAGAGTCTTAAGGTAAGCATTGGCCAACATTCCAACGTTTTCTCATGGGGAATAGGGAACATTTATACAAGAGTATAAGCTGACTATGGATGTCGTGTCAGTTGGGTCCTTTATCTGCCCCAGGAATTTTTATTCCCTCTTTCTTTCCTCATATTTTTTTTTCAAATTTTCCCTGGAAAAGTCCCTATCCTCCTGGCAGCCCCACTTTCTGCCATGGCTGCTCAGAATACATTATTGCAGACATTTTTTTTTACACATTGAGTGAAGAGAATGTGCAGGGCTTGGTTTGCAGTCACTTTTCATGCCAATGCTTTATTTTCTAGGTTTAATCTCTGGAATACGTTCTTTCTAACAAACCTTGGATTATACTCTACTTCATTTGGCATCTCTTCTCTTCAAGCCACTTCAAAACTATCCACTCTCATTAGTACTCTTTACATCTCTGTTGCTTGGGTAAGTAGTAGTATCTCCATTATACTTATTGGCAAGAAGCAAAGGATATTCAAAGGCTGCTATTACTCGTGCTAAGATTGGAAGTTTTCCTTGTACAGTTGAAAATGTGCTGGATTCGTAATTAGAGGACTTGGGTTTGAATGTGTCCCTAAGATAAACCAATTACCTAAAGTTTCTGGATCCAGTTTCTTTCTCTGGGAAATGTGAGGATGCTATACATGGTGACATCTGAGATCTTTATGGGAAACTAAATGGCACAGTGGATAGAGGACCAGATCTGGAGTTGAGAAGACCTGAGTTCAAATTTGGCCTCAGACACCTAATAGTTGGATGACCCTGGAGAAGTCACTTAATCCTATTTGCCTCAGTTTCCTTATCTGTGAAATGAGTTGGAGAAAGAAATGGCAAATCACTCCAATATCTTTGTCAAGAAAAACTCAAATGGGTCACCAAGACTGAAAAATGACTAAATAAGAATCCTACCAAATCTAAATCTACCATCATGTTTATAAGGAGAGGAATTTGATTCCTTTGCTTTTCTCTAAACACATCAATATTCTAAGTGTCGAGAAATATTTGGTTTTGTTAAGATAACGAGGAATTAGCATCCTCAGATTACCTGGTGTCTCCAGAGGTGGCTTTCCTTCTAGATATTGTTCAGGGAACCCTGTTTAGATGTTACTGAAAAGGGCAAGGTGAACGTGTGTTGTTACACCATGAAGCCCTGATTCTCCTTTCACCAGAAATGATCTCTTTTTGGAGCTTCACAGTATGTGGTACCTTTGTAAATAACAGGAACTTAATGAGTGCTTTTTGGAAAGAGGGAGGGAGGGGAATAAAGAGGGAAGAACACAGAGAAAGAAAGAGCAGATAAAGGTGGGGAAAGAAGTTCTGATGGAGGAAAAAAAGTGAGAAGGGGGAAAGGGGGAGAGAGGGGAAATAAAGGAAGAAAGGAAAGGGAGAAAATAAATAGGCTTCAAATTTCTGCATAAATCAATAGCACTGTGATATGACTTCTCCCCACACTTTCCGTAGCTTCTCTAAAAGACCATCCCTTTATTGGCGCTCCAAAGTCAGAATCCTGAGTTCTTAAGGCATCTAAGTGAGCCTGAGAATTGAGGGAAGTTCTATATTTCTCAGCTCTAGGACTGAGACCCCCATCTGCTGGGGTGGGAGCAGAGCAGTTTTTCAAAGGGTTTAATTCCCTAAACTGTCTCCTGACTTTTCTTCCAGTTTCCAGAAACTAAATCTGCCGCTCCATCTCATAAATCATGCACGGGAGGCCAAGCCATTGTTTCCTTCCTGACTGCTCATGAATTATGAGTGTTTGGGAATCTGGCACATAGGATTCAGTTAATACACACATACTCACACACACAAATGAACACACGCATTTCCAGCTACAAACTTGAAATTGAACCAGATATAGCTGTAATTACTACCTTTCAGAATAATACAACAGATCTGACATCCCTACAAATTGAAGTCCAGTTTCAATTTATTTTACTTCTATCAAGTGAGAACTGAATCTGAGAAATTCTTAAAGATTCTTTTATATCTTCTCTGGAGGAAAGAAGGGGAGAGCCTGGGGAAAGGGTAGATGGGGGGAGAGAAAGAGTCCATATGGAAAAGCTCCATCATTTTTGGACATGTTCCTTTCTATAGTTAGCTTGCTTGTTCAACCTGATTTCTCTTTTTTGGTGCCTGTTTAATATTAGGTACATGAGTCTGGAACAAGTCATCAGGACTCTTGATTTTGCTTATGCCTTGTAGAAGCCAAGTGCAGCCTTGAATTTGAATTCCTACAAGCACAGCATCTGAGCTAGAAAGGACTTGGGGGATCTGCTAGTCTAATCCTATAATTTAACGGATAAGGAAACTGAGGCTCAGAAGCCTAGTTTATGGTCAAACAAGTAGGATGTATCAGAGCTGAGATCTGAACTTAAGTCTTCCACTTCAGAGCCAGTGTTCCAATAGAGGAAGAACTTCTCACAGTGACTGATGTCTTGACTTTGGCCAAGTCACCAGATCCCTCAAATTCCCATTTTATTTTTAAATATGTAAAATGTGGGTAATGAAAAGTTGTATGCCTAAATGTCAAAGTTTGAAGAGTGTTTTGTAAACTTTAAAGCACTTTTCGAATCTGAGCTATTTTTGAGCTATGGTTCAGGGAATATCCTTAATGAGGTTAAATCAAATTGTGAAAAATTTTCTGTAGTTAATAAAATGTTTAAAAATGTTATTATTTGACATCTTATCAACACAATGAGCCAAAATATACTCAGAATCTCTTAGCATTAGAGTCAAAGGAAAACTTACAAAGTATATTACTAAATCTCAGATACTTGATTTTCATTTAAATTTCTGCTTATTATTTTCATTGATGTCCAACTATGAGTAAATTCTTGGAAAAATTCACCTATTAGCCTTGACTTAAAATAGAGTATTTCATTTCTAGCAATTATGCAACTCAGGGGGTTAGGGTTCAAAAATGTTCAAGAATACATATGCAAGAATGTTCAAGAATTCACCTTAGAGAATCATCTTTCCCAAGATAAACTTGGGATTCTTGTTGTTTCCCAAACAATTAGTTGACAGAGACAATATCTTGTGCCAGTGATCAGGACCTTTTGAATGTAAATAAATTTAGCAAAATATGTTATATATTTATATTTATACATATACATGAGTATGTATATATGTATAAATGCATATTCAAATATTCATGCACAATGAAACAATTTTTATTAACATTTTGTCTTGTCATCCAGTCTTTTTTGAAATTCAGAACTCTGAAGGTTCCATGAAGAAAGGTACCCTATAGAACCCAGGGCAACCCACCTCCTCGAGTGTTGGCAAAGATGGGCAGGTGGAAAGTTAGCTGACAAAATGTTTTATGATTAAATAATTGGGGCAAGACTGGCATTTTAACAATGGACAATACGAAATCCGCACATCTGATATTCACCATTCATATGTTCTCAACTGGCGAATGCCTGGTTTTAAATAACACATTTGTGTGTGACCTTTTAAGAAAATTACCGATGTCTTTGTTTAGAGCACATAGGGCATGGATTTTGCCAAGCTTTCCCCACTAAATGGAGTCTATTACTCCCATATCATTGCTATGTTGTCAGAGAGTGGCACTTCATTAAGATAATGTGACCTTTAGAACAGTCTTCCAGCCTTTTACTGGGTCTTTGATAGCATGAATTTGTACGTTAATTCCTAGAGCTTTTTGATAAGTTGGAAATAAAAGTAATTGAAGGCTACATTTTGTTATTTCCCTACATTGAAGTAGGGTTTTTTTTAATTTAGGAAAAATGGAAAAAATATCCGTTGAAAGTAAGTCTGTTTATCCAGACCATGAATTACTTTTGTGCCCAGCTTGAAAAGGTTTTGCCATCATTAAAGTCAAATCAGTAAGTTTGTTCTCCTGAAGGTAGAATGGAAATAGGGGGAGAAATGGTTTAAAAAAAAAAAAAGAATCGAAACCTATTTCTTTTGTGCTAAAATGATAATATTTAAGTCAGATCAAAATAATGCTAGCTTTGGTATCAGAGAGCCTTTCTTCAAATTCTGGTTCTGCTATTATGTGACTTTATATGAATTTCAACATTCCTTGGCCTCAATTTCCTTATCTGTAAATATGGAATAAGCCGTGAGGTTCCTTCTAATCTTCCATGTATGATTGTATATGATACTAAGCTACCTTTGTAAGTGAACTACAAGGGACCCCAAAGACCTTAATTTTTGTTTGTCAGTTGCAATAGGGAGAATGAATTTACAAATAAACTTATTGTGGGCATATTGAATATATCAATGTCTTAAAAATAAATTTCATAGGACCAAAGGATCATAGATTTAGGGCTGGAAATGAGAGGACTTTAGTAATTCAGTATAGGAATGATAGTTTGGAGTTCTATTACTCTCAGTCAAATTTTTCATTTAATCAACTGAAATTTTATTCTCAGTGTCTGTTGCCACATAATATTTCATTTTTACAAAGAAGAAAGGATGCTCTGGTGATTTTTAGTAATATTTTCTTAGGAAACATATGGTTTTTTTTACTATGTGTGTGATCTTGGATAAATGACTTTTCTTTGAGGTCTCAATTTCCTCACTGGTGAAATGAGGGGTCTGATTAAATTACCCACTACCTCTAGATCTATGATTGTATTAGACTATGGTGCTACCAGAGCTGTTGTAGCACTCTGGTTCAAAGCCCTGATCTCCCCTTATCCTACTTCGGGCTCTGAGCTCCCAGTCCCTAGCAGTGATTAGCCTGGTTTTGGATGACCAGGTCTCTAATGTAGTAGGAGGGAGAGTATGGGGTGGTGCATTATCTAACCTTCCATTTGCCCTAGTCCAGTGCATTGAAAATTGTAAGTCCTTAAAAAATTCAGTTCTATTGTTGGATGGAAAGTTCAACAAGTAGGTGATTTCTACCCAGCCCCAGTAGTTTATGATCATTTGACTATAGAATTCCAGTCAAACATGTAAAATTAACTGAAGACCCTTTATGATGGTATTGTCAGATACTGCTCCATCCCTTTGAAGTATTGTGAAGGCAAATCTTGGCTGGTGATTTCAGTGGGCCACCTTATTTCTGACCCGAGATAATTGGAGGCTAGTTGAATATTTGAAGAGGAAGATCACAGGGAAAAAAAGAGGAGGGATGCCACCATTCTCAGTTATGTTTAGCATTGGCTGCCTTTGTCCTTGGCTGCCTTCAGAGAAGGTAGGAGTGACTTTAAATACATCTCCCTTTCTTTTCCTAAAGACAAGTTATTATTCTTTTAAAAAATAACAGCCTGTTTTGGACAGCTTTCTTCCTCTAGCCCACATCCATTAGAAAGAACCAAAAGCACGGGGATAAATTCTAAAGATGGCAGAGGTTGAGTGATGCATATGGCTCTGTGTTCATTATCATCTTTGCAAAAGTGCTTGGAGGTCTTCACCCCAGGCTTTAATTTATATACTAAATGATGCCATTCGTTCCAATTTCCAAAGTTCTCATCTACAAAACTCATTCAACAAGCATCTATTAAACCTTTACTACATGCCAAGTACCATGCTAAGTGCTAAGATATGACAGGCAAAAATGGTTCCTGTCTTCAGGGAACTTGCATTCTAATGGTGAAGACTTTGTACAAACATTTAGGTTAATTATCTGTCTATATTTATCTATAGTTAGGTATAAATAGATATATAGTGTGCATATATATGTATATGTATATTTCTATATGTATAGGCAAAAAATTCCATCAGTTTATCTATATATGTTTAGGTATAGATATATACAGTATGCATATATATGTCTATATATATTTCTATATGTATGGACAAAAAATTCCATCAGTGTATCTATATATTTTAGGTATTGATATATACAGTATGCATATGTATGTGTGTATATATATAAATATATATATTTCTATATGTATAGGCAAAAAATTCTATCAGTTTATATATATTTTAGGTATAGATATATACAGTATGCATATGTATGTATAGATATATTTCTATATATATGGGCAAAAATTCAATTAATTTATCTATATATTGTTAGGTATAGCATATGTCTATAAAGCAAACACATCAAGAAGGAGAGCACCCTAGGTATAAGGGACAACCAGTACAATGTTATTTAGTAGGAAGATGGAATGTCATATGCAAAGAAGAGACAAAAACCTAGTGTCACTGGATCATAGACTAGAGTGAAATGTATGAAGATTAAAAAGGTAGGGAATGGCCATTTTATAAAGGGCTTTAAAAGCTAAATGGACTTTTTTCATCCTGAAGTTAATGGGAATCTACTGGAATTTATTGGGTGGGAGCAACGGCATGGGTAGACGTCTGCTTTAGGAGAATCCCTTTGTTGGTTAGTGGATGATAGACTGGAATGAGGAGAGACTTGAATCAGAGATAACAACTAGATTCTTCCCTGTAAATCATAATGAAATAGAAAATACTAGAGCTTCTCACAGCCCCAAATTAAACAGCCTCTCAGTGGAACTCCTTACAGCTCAGATGGACCCAATAAAAGCTGGACAACTCCCTGTAGTTCCCTGACTTCCTTCCCTCCACTTAGCCTGTTGACAATTTATAACCCCTGCACCATCTGGGGAACAGGCTGTTGGCCGCCAAGTAGACTCATTAACATTCCCCTCTAGGAACTCTTGCTGCTTAATTAGCCTGTCTGTAGGATCCAGGAGGCGGAAGCCTTAGGTGGCTGAGTACCAAATCCTGGGTTCCCTTGTCTTCTGAAGTCAAGGTCATCCAGGATGCTGCCAAGACCTGACATGAAATACAGCACTCGGCGGTCCTGGATAGGGAAGAAAACTCCAGAGCTTCAGGTACAGGAGACGTTGTCCAAGTCAAGCTGGAGGCATGAGATGATGGCTCTGCGCTCCTACGAGTGACTGCTGGGTTTTGTGACATCCTTGTAACCCCCTGGGCCATCAGGCCTTGTCGACAGTCCAACCTTCTTGTCACAGCGAGTCGATAGCATTTGTAGTACACTATCCAAGCCCAATTCTGAACTCGCTACATATGCAATAATTAAATGCACCAGATTAATTAAATCCTCCAAGAGCATATTGTGCAAAGTATTAGCATTCCAGACATATTGATTTCAGGAGAACTTTTTCAACTAGAAAATCAGAGAAGCACCATGGTGAGAGATGCCTCATCAATTTAGAGTCAAGGATATCATTCAGTGAATGGCATTAAACTCGTGGCGTACTTAGAGAAATTGGTAGGGAGTCCCTCTACAGAGGATGGATACTAGGGATTTTCTGAAGGATAGAATAAGAGGTAAGGAGGGTCATTTAAAGCGTGGGATGTGAGGTAGATATATAAAGGGACTGCTTGATTAAAACCTATTAACCCATAAATGACTCATCAATAAATAATAGTTGGCCATCCATGTTTTCAGGAATCAGATTTAAGAAAGGCAGCAGAACAGAGTGAACAGAATTCTGAACTTGTAAGTCGGGAAAAACTGGGTTCAGACATTTCCTTTGATACCTACTTACTTACTACATGATCCTCAGCAATTCACTTAACCTATCTGAGTCTCTGTTTCCTCAACAGTTAAATGGAGCTATTATCTATCTCTGGTTTTTGTGAGAGTGAAATGATAAAGTTTGAAAAATAGTCTATAAACTATAAAGTACTATGACCCATTGCTATTGTTAGTATTCATATTTGCATCTATGTTTCTGCTGATAAAATCTTTTTTTTTAAACCCTTAGCTCCTGCAGAAGAACAGTAGGAGCTAGGCAATAGGGGTTCAGTGACTTGCCCAGGATCACACAGCTAAGGAAGTGTGTGAGGACAGACTTGAAGTCAAGACCTCCTGTCTCCAGACTTGGCTCTCTATCCACTGAGCCACCTAGCTGCCCCCATACCTGATAAAGCCTTAATGGCAAATACGATACAGCTACAAAATGGAAAAGCCATGATTTCATTGGCATGGAGAGAAAATACTTTCCACAAATGCAGATTGGTAACTGCGTCACAACTTGTAGTTGGACAGAATTACCTGAGAGCATGAACTGTTGAGTGAGTTAGGCAGCCAGTATGGGTTAGACTGCAGTGATTCCCAAAGTGGGCGCCACTGCCCCCTGGTGGGTGCTGCAGCGATCCAGGAGGGCAGTGATGGCCACAGGTGCATTTATCTTTCCTATTAATTGCTATTAAATTTCTTAAAAAATTAATTTCCAGGGGGCTAAGTAATATTTTTTTTCTGGAAAGGGGGCAGTAAGCCAAAAAAGTTTGGGAACCACTGTGTTAGAGGCAGAGGTTGAGCCTACTCTAGAGCCATCTCCATGCTCACTCTACAGCAATACCTTTCCAAAATGGAAATGATACTTATATAAAATTTCAAAGTTTATGTCATCTTTTTTTCTGACAATAAAATAAAAAATAAGACCAGGAATGGACAGGATGAATTTCTCTAGGAACAAAAGCAGGAGATGGAAATTTGAGAACAGGACTATAAAAATACAAAATGGGAGATGAGTTGACTAGCCAGTGGTAGTGGGAATCTGTAACATCCATGATCTTAAGTGTGGTGAAACTGCCTCACAGAATTCCACAGTACCCCTCCCCACCCCAGAACTCCAGGAGAGGGGACAAATCATAGTGGGACACAATCAGACTATGAGTTAATAAATATTAGCCTTAATTTTTAAAATCAATATTTCTGAGATAATATCCATAAAACAATAAAACAAAAAGGAACTATGAAGCAATTACCTATTAAATTTAACCATTATTGGTGCACTGTGCCAAGTTTGGGAATCCAAATTTGAAAAAGAGATGAGCTATTTGAAAAGAGAACAGAGGAGGTCAATAACAGCAATTATAATGATGGAAAATATTGCCACGAACAAAGCTAAAATGCCTGGGAATTACTTAGCTCAGGAGTGGAAAAGACTAATGGTATAATTCAATAATGATCTTCTGCACTAGGATGGGTTGTTAGAAGTAAGCCAATCAGGTCAGTTGGACTCCATCTCCACTGAGGATTTAATAAAAGGAAATCAATGTAAACAGAAATGGGGAGATTGTAAGTTACATACCATGAAGAACCTTCTAGTCTATCATGAGCATTATTGAGCCATGAAAACAGTCTCGGGGGGATATTTGTGGAATATTTTTAAACAAAGAAACTCCAGTAATGGCATTTATCCTGGAAATGTGGTAATCAGAAAAAATGTAATATTTTCTAGAAATTCCTCTAAATCACAGTATCATAAAAGTCCAGTGAAAACTACATAACTTTGATAATGATTGACTGAACCCTAAGTAGATCACAATTAAGGAAGATGACTAAAAACTGTATATAGACTTTCAGCCCCTACCAACTCCAGATACATCTCTAATATTTCACATTTCCACTCCTTCCTTTTATCAACATGGAAAAAGTTTTGTTAAAAGTAAAAAAAAAAATTGAGGACCTACAGAACTGAACCAGCCAGGCTAGATAACAGACATTAATTAAGAGTCAAGGTGGATGGAACAGTCAGGTGGTTCAGTGGATAAAGATCCAGTACTAGAAATGGGAGATCCTGGGTTCAGAACTGGCTTCAGATACTTCCCAGGTATGTGATTCTGGGCAAGTCACTTCACTCCCTTTGCTTAGTTTTTATTGTTGTTCTGTCTTGGAACCAATACTTAGTATTGATGCTAAGAGAGAAGATAAAGATTTTAAAACATAAACAAACAAAATATCCAAAGTGGTAGGATACTTGACTTCAAAGAAAACACCCCAAGATATAATTCCATTCAACAGTTGATTACTTGGCACTGTATTAGCACCAGTTCAAAGGCAAAGACAAAACCAGTTCCTACCCTCAAGGAGCTTATATTCTATTAGGGGATGCAACATGTAAACAGATAAGTAGATAGATAATGACTTAAGAGGGGAGGGAATACATAGGACCTGACCTCAGGTGAGCTGAGAAGGCACAAAATATTCTGGATACTAATAGCTATGGAGTAAAGGGATGGAAGTCAGAGATGTGATTTGCCATTCAGGAAAGAACAAGTCAGTCAATTTGGCTTTAATGTAAAGTGTAAAAAGGGAAGTAATGGGAAACAGATGGAAAAATAGAGTGGAGCCAGCTCATGAAGGCTTCTGAATGCCAACCAATGAAGGTTTCATTTTTTTTTCCTAGAGGTAATAATTACTGAAAATATTCAAGCAAGGGAGTAACAGTCTTATGGTTTAGGAAGATTATTTTGCAGCTGATTAGAAGACAGGAAAGAAGGGGCGAGTAGAAACATTTTATATATATATATATATATATGTTTAATGTTAATGAGAGCACAGAGGAGAAGGGAACAGATACAAGTAATGTTGTAGAGGGAGAATGAAAAAGATTTAGCAATTGAACAGACAATAAGTGAAGAGTAGTTGGTCCATTGAATTTGACAGAACTATGAATAACTGTTTTGGCTAGAAGATTGAAGCCTTCTGGGGTTGGTCCATAGGAAAGGTCAGGGGATAGCACTGATACTGTACTTTGGCAGCACATTTATTGCTGTGATTAATTACCTCAGTTCAGGATGTCCAAGGTAGGTCTTTCTCTCTCACAAACACAGGGCAGGATGTAACTTTGACCCTGAATCTTTTACCCTTTTAGACAGCTCTTTTTTTCAATCCATTTCCAAAGCAAACAAGCCCCTGATCTCATCCTTCTCTATTCACATTCTTGGGTTGCCCCTCTACCTAGAAGCCCTCAGCATCATTTGAGGCCCAAGAGTTGTGTGGTATTACCACATTTAAATTGCTATTCCTTGGATCCAGATCTTATTCTTAGTTTCTTCTTTTTAGAATCTTCATGTATAGACACTGTCTAGATTTATATTTTCTTTCTTTCTCTACATTAAAAATTGAGAAAGGGAAGGTCCTATCTCTCTCTCTCTGTTGTCTATAAGACCATCTGTTCATCCATCTATCCATGTATCTGTCTATCTGTCTGTCTCTCTATCTATCTACACATCTGTCTATCTGTCTGTCTCTCTATCTACATATCTCTCTCTACAGAGATGGACAGATATATAGATATGCACATAAATATATACAAGAGAGAACAGTAGAGCGATTCTTGAGATGACTGGAAAATAAATCATTGAGTTTTTAGAATATAGATGTTTCAATGAAATAAGTCACTTTTCTTAACAATTAGAACCTTGTCTAAGTAGAATAGGATGCTACTAAAGGTACTGGATTCTTTCTTGCTAGAGTTCTATAAGCAAAGCATAATCACTTTTTGGGTGTGATGTGAAGGAGACTCTTGTTGAGGAACTGGCTGAAGTAGGTGACCACTGAGGTTCTTTGTCAACTCGAAAATCTCATGATTTCTTTGCTTTGAGATTCATTTCACTGTGGCCTTACTGATGCTGGGGATAACATTGCTGTTAACTATCCAGAAAAGAGAACTGCTCTGTGCTGTTTTGGTAATCTTCCATGCTTTGTCCCCACTGGCCTCCCTTTCACACAACAGTCCTGACAACATTATTGATAGCAAACGAAGCTCAAGGTCATGAGCCTTGGTGTTTTGTTCATGGTATGGTAATCTTGTTTCAGGAGATTGCCGGCTCAGCTAGTTCTTAGCTAGATGCTGGGAAGATAAATTTGAACTTGCCTTGTGACACCACTTAACGTGTAATAATGATTGTTATCAATGTCTCTCCATCCTATTTTGAGGGCAGGGAGTTTGGCTGTGAGGGCGCTGGTGTGTTTTTCCATTGTGAATGGCATTTAAAATGTCCTGCTATTTTTCACAAAGTAGTAGCTAGGGATTACTACTATCAAGAAACTATAAATGCATTTTTATTATTTAGGGCAAGAAAATACAAGTGAGACATTTCTCTCTAGCAAGAAAGCTGCCAAATTCATCATTAGATCTCAAGAGTCTTCTCATAACCAGCCATTTGGATTGGCCTATATTGGCTCCCACCATTTGACTAGTCTTAAGAAACTTGTGTAATTTACCCAAAACTTCTTCACCTTTAAACTATGGATTTTTTAAACCTTCCCGAAAGAAAGCATTTTTTGCTGATCCTCTCATTACAACAACTTTTCTTACATGAGAATTCAGTCAGAAACATCTATCACGTTTATTTGTTGAAGGAATCTTTTTAAAAAAAGAAATGTTATATACTATTTAAAGAAAGTCATTGATAGTGCATCTTTTGCAAGATGACTTATGTGCATAATTTAATTTGATCTTCACAATCCCCCTTGGAGAAAGGTGCTATTATTTTAATTTTACACAGTAGGAAGCGGAGGCATACAAAGATTACATGACTTGCCCGGGATCCCTCAGCTAGCTCTCTTAGGTGGGACTTGAATTTAGTCTTTCCTGACAATAAATCTAATAGATTATCCATTAAATTGTATTGTTTCTCAGTGAATCAAAAGTGAAAATGTGAAAATCTGTATTTGTTACCATTATTGTTATTGCTATTTTATTTCCAAAAATGGGATAGAATGGACTGGAACTGGGAAGGTAAACCAGTTTGCTTCTATAACAATTTGTCCTTTAAGATTTACAATAACTACTGAGTGGGCAGTATGGTTCTGTAGAAACATGGCTGCCCTGATCGTTAGGAAGAGCGGGAGACAAAACCTGCCTTTGACAAAAACTACATGCCTGACAGTTATTAAGTTATAACTGTTCGGTGCTGCAGGTGACTATAGTCTCTAAATTTACAAGTGAGTTACTGGTCTAGATCAGAAGAGGGAATTTCCATACTGGGGATAATAAAATCCCAAGATCCAAAGCCAAGATTCTCCTTAAGACTAGGCTTTTTAAAAAGATGTAGTGATGAACTGTGTAAAAAAATGTTTAAAAGCAATATTATGAAATAGAAGAAATATAGAATTAGGAGTCAGAGCATGTTTGAAATCCACTGCTGCTGATCAGTACCTATCCAGCTGGGTAACAAGACATAAATGCTATGATTACTGTCCTCCTCATCCACATCATCGTTATTTTTTTGTCAGATTTTAGCCAAGTTTCTTTTCCTCTAGGAACCTCCAGTTTCTCATCTCTTAAATGAAAGACCTGGAGGAGAGGCTATCAAAAACTACTTCCAGCTCTCAACCTATGATCCTAGGAGGCACCTCATAAAATGACATCTCTTACAATACTTTCTCCATGATGTCTTGGAATACTGATAAAGGGTCACAATCCATTTAGAGTCCTCCTTCCTATTGGTTGTCCCTTGGGCAGCTCAATTCCAGAGCAACCAGAAGGATAGAAATCCCTGGCCTCTAGGGTCACCCCAAAACCAATGGAGCTGCCTCACCCACCTGAATCTGATCCATCTTCTTATTGGAGTTGGGAACAAAGTAAGTCTTTTCACTTGGTAATGTCTTCTTCCATAGACTTAGAAAAACAACAATCAACAAGCAATGGAAAAGGTTTTAAATTTTCATGAAAGGAGATTGTTAATCAAGTTGTAATTAGCAGCTCATATCTCACTTCTTCAAGAACCATTTTTGGGGAGAGGGAAAAATGCTCTTCATTTTAACCCTTTTTTGCTATGGCCTAATGCTATGGAGCCTGAAAAATCCACTGTAAATTCTAGAGAAAGGTAAAGAACAAAAGGACAAAAGGCATGAGGGGCTACATAAGTAAGTGTCTCATTCAAATAATTGTGATATTAGGATTACCAAAGAGTTTTACCTTATTGGTTTTGAGGTCTGGCTATAATGTTGTAGTAGCATTTAGGTAATATAAAATAAATTTATTTTTTATTTTTTTAGGGCAGGAAAATACAAGTGAGCCATTTCTCTCCAGTAAGAAAGCTACCAAATTTATAAATTGATTTCTTCAGACTTCCTAGTAGTCATTTGGACTGACCTATATTATCTCCCCTGTGGCTAGTCTAAGGAACTTACATGACTGACTCCAAATTTTTCACCTTTAAATTTTTTAACAACTTTTCTCAGTGAAAACAATTTTTGATGATCCTCTCATTATAACTCCTTTGCAAGAAAAATGGGGTTGAAATTAACTTTATCTTCTGAAAAGAATCTTTTTTTTTAATTTTGTTTCATGCCATCTTAAGGAAATCAAGAAATGATATTAATAACTTTTAACAAAAGAGCATTTAAGTTTTGTGTAGTGGCTATATGAAGTATTAAGATCAAGAAAGAAAAATAAGTTATATTTTCACAAGAATATACTATAGACCACCTGAGCAGAAGGAAGAAATAATAATGGAGTTTAGAAAATAGGTCACGAGATGGCCATGAAGACATAATGGAGTAGTGATAGCAGAGATATTAACAGAAATCTGTTACCTAATCTTTACCAAAAGCAAGACAGACAATCCACTTTTTGACTAACTTATTTGGCATTTCCACATATCAAAAAGTGGAAAAACAATGAGGAAAAATTGATGGTGGACTTTGTTCAGACCAACCAGGCACTCTGCTCAATTGTACATGATATCATATTTTAGTTACCTCAGGAATATACGTTCCCAATTTATGACATTGTTTCTTACTACGTCATGTATTGCAGTATTAATTAAAGTTGTATTTTCTTATAAAAACATGATGCCATTAGCTGTACCTAATTGTTCAAGGATCAGTTTGCAGTAAAGTTGATTCAAGAGACAAACCACTGAAAAGTGGAAGATGGAGTCTTTGGCAGTCTTTTTGCACTTGATGGGCAGATCTTACCCATCAGCAACAGTCTTTGAAAGTGGACCCATGGCAACAGCTGTGGCTCACTGTAGGACCTCCTCCTCTAGCATAATTTACACAATGGTTCAAAAACAAGGATGGGGGCGGACTGGGCTGAGGGCCACCAGGTGTTCTTTCTGAAGGAGAACCTCTGTCCAGGTGCTGAAAGCTGCCCCTGATCATGGATTGTAAACAACCACAGCTGTGTTCAATTAAACCTCCACCTAAGCCTTTCCCCTTGGCCTTTCTCTCCCTCCTCCCTCCCCTGCTTCCATCTATAAAGAACCAGCAAGGGGCCCAAAACTTTTCTTCCACCCTGCTGGGAGAATTCCTTTCCCATAGTAACTTTCAGTGTTTGGTGATGGAGAGCTCTGTGGAATGGTCTAGTCCATGAAACAGAGCTCTACTATGTTGTCTACTCTCAGCCTCCTACTAGCCAGTGTTTTCTGTTCATTTTGGGGACTTCTCTGTGGCTCCAGTGTCCATTCTTAGTAAGTATATGTATTTCTGTATATCTCTATATAGAGCCTTGGAAAGATCCTAAAGTGGTGGTCCATGACAGCTGTGGAGAAATGCCCCAGAATTTTTCTGTGATTTTTATTTTTTTTGCATGCTAACTTAACTCCAGGCTTATTAATGCATGGAATACAAGCTTCTTAGGCTTATACCTAATATCAAATAGAGCTTCTGTTAGAAGGAGAACTCCAGGGAAGAAGTAGAACATTCCACAGGGACTTTTTCACCAAGATATTTGTTTCCAATTTGAAGTATAATATCTAGGCTCCAATTTTCATGAAATTGCATGTGGTTGGAAATGGGATTAGCATCCCTACCATTCTATGTAGTATACTTCCTATTGCTGAAGAGTATGTGCTAGTAATATTTTTTATATTCTTTCTGCTGTAAACATGGAATGGGTAGACATAGAAAAATGGGGGGAATGGAATTGATATGGGACAGGAAAATGGATAGGAAGAAGAAATCAGTCAACTGAGAGAAAGTGAACAGAGCTAATCACTGAAAAATGTGCTATACTCAAAATTAGAAGAGATTTGGCTTTGAATTCTGCTTTTGACACTAGCTGAGTGACCATGAACAGATCATTTAATTTCCTCATCTAAATTGGAGAGAATGATACCTGTAGTATCTAAATTGTAGAATTGAAGATGGAATGATAAATGAAAATCACTTTGGAAAGTTTAATAGGAAATAGATGTAAGGTGTTATTGTTTATTATTTTTATTGCATTGTGATGATTGATGATGATAATGATGATGAATTGACCTCAGGATGTGTCTGTTAGTTCATTCTTCCAATGAGAATTTGGAAAAAATGAGGGTGATGATCATGTGTGATCATGAGTTCTTGTAATCCTTGGCTGGAGGATCACTTGAATGGGAGAGTTCTTGGCTACTATAGGATGAAAGCTGATTGGATACCTACATTAAGTCTATCACCAATAACATAAAGCTCCTGGGAGTGGTGCAATATGTCAAACTGATCAAAGAAGGGCAAACTAGGTTGGAAAAGGAACATGTTAAAATTCTCATGTCAAGCAGTATTTGGATTGGAATTACGAGTAACAGCTGTGTTTCCAGCCTGTGCAAGAGAGGGAGACTGAGTCTCAAAAAATAAAGAGGAAGGGAGGAGAGGAAAATGAGGTGAAGGATTTACCTAGGAAGTGTTTACATCAAATGATAAGAACAATGCCAATTGCTCATGATTCTGGAAGAAAGCAACATGGAGACAGAAGTCTCAAGGATGATGATTTTTCAGAGGGAATTTGAGGCACGGGGCTGAAAATGTTTGGATAGACAATGTAAGAAGGAAGTTAATTAATAGTGCATTCTACAAATCATGAGCCTCACATCTAGAGAGAATATGATTCAGAGTCTAAAATTGTTGAGAAACCTAATAGCTATGTATATCTGACTTTACTATGAGCTTGGAGTAATATTATACTCTGACAGGATTGGAGTGACTAACTCTGGGTATAGAATTAGGAAGGAGGGAGCTAAAAGATACTGGACTAACACCCAGGATACTGGAAAACTTTCAGGCAATAAGCATTTATTAAGTCAGTCAGGCTGTATGCTAAGTGCTAGAGATACAGAGAAAGACAAAAATATGGGACCTGACATCCAGGAGTTCCCAATGTAATAGATGAGGCTTAGCTTTCAATGCAATCTAATGAATATTTATTAGGTTTATTAAGTGCTTATGATATTCTAAGCACTGAATATACAAAGGGGAAAAAAAGAATCTGTCTCTGCCTTCAAGGAGTTTATAGTTTATTGAATAACAGAATATCAAGTTTTCACTTTTTTTCTTTTAAAAAGGAGAACTCCAGGGAAGAAGTAGAACTTCTTTTTCTTTTTGTGATGAGAGGTAAAACTCTAAAATCTTAAATAAAAAAGGCACGCTGACTTTTGGATGTATATAGCAGGAGAGGAGCAGAAACTCTTGATTCTTTTCTATGAGAAGTAGCATTGTGTGGGTCTCAGGCTGGAAAATGGTATGGCAGACAGTTTAGTGAAGTTAGCATAAGATGAATAGGTCTTTTGGAATGCAGGAGCACCCTTTGGAAATAAAGCAATTATGATTGATGATTTGTACTTGTCTGGGCAGGCCAAGTTAGAGAACGTGTGTAATCAGGACAAAAGAATGACTCCGGAAGAAGGAAAGTTGGAGAGTTAGCCTATGACCTTAAAAGGAAACACTTCCTAACAAAAGCAAAATGGAATATCTGCTAGGTCCCTTTTAGTGGAGGTGTTTGAGTATTCAGTCAATTAACATTTATTAAGATCCTACATTTTTTCCCAGTGAAAAAGAGATTTAGGATCAGAAATATTCAGTTGACCACAATTCTACAAAAACAGACTATCATTCAGTTAATTTGATTGCCTAAGTTTAGGGGATCCCAAGACTAGATAGAAGAGCCAATGATAACTTCCTCCAGTCTTGCTCCAACAGTTCAGGAAAGTAACTCATTAGGTTCATGGTATCCTTATAAATATTCTGTAATTAGACCATTTTGTCACATGGTAAGAACAAATGTCAGGCCTGGGAGACATTTGGAGGATTCCTAGCGTTTGTGTGGAAGGCATGCCTCCCCATCCCTTCACCCTGTGTGATGTTATGTGACCAGATTTGGAGCTGGGGCAGGAAGGGTAAATGTGAATTCATACAATTTGGAAGTTTGGGTCAATGTCTTCATAGTCTTTATAGCGTATTAGCAGGTGGTGTTCTAGTAGAGAGTTTGGTAGCAACTGTGCCACCTTGCACATCTGTTGGTTTAGGCAGATAACAAATATATATATAAAAGACAAGTCACTGCTCTCCAGGATAAAGGAGAGAAAAACATGTTCTGGGACTTTTGGTTGAGGTTCCTTCTGACCTGAAAATCTTCTGAAATCAATCCACAGTTACTTAATGATGTACGAGCCACTGTTATATGCTGGGAATATAAAGACAAAGAATGAAATAGTCCCTATTTGTAAAGAACTAACAAATACATATAAAATAGATGAATCCTAAATATAGCTAATAAGCTTAAATATATATTTTTAAAAACTGTTGAAGAACCAGGTAATTTAGGAGATAAAAATTTCTAGAAATTGAAGGGATGGAGAAAGACTTCATACAGAAAGTGGTGCTTAAGCTATATCTGGAAAGGAAAAAAAGGGTTCTCTCTGAGAAAAGGGTTGAAAGGAAATGCATTCCAAGTGACTATGCATGGAAAAGAGAGAGAATTTTGGTGGGGATCAGAGATAGACAGTTTAGGTGAGTTAGAAACAATGGGAAGGGTTGCAAAGATAAGCCCAGGCTAGACTGCAAAGGACTTTAAAAGCTAAACAGAGAAGTTTATTTTTTTTTATCCTAAAGGCAATTGGAAGCCATTGAATTTGGTTGACCAGGTGAGTGACAGGGGCAAGTAGGAGCTCACGGAAAATTACTTGGCAGCAGTCTGTAGTATGGGGTGAAATGGTGAGAGCTTTGAGGCAAGAAGAGCCATTAAGAGACTGTTGCAATAATTTGGGCAAGAGGTGAGAAGGACCTGAACTAAGGTGTAAGTTGTATGAGCAGAGAGAAGGGGTCAGATGTGAGAGATTTTGTAAAGGAAAGTTACAAGAATGCTTTTGATTGCTTTTCAGGAATAGTAGAAGGCAAAAAATCAAAACTGAAGATTGTAGAAAGCTGCTGACAGATTGACCATGTGTAAAAAAAAGGGATGCCGAAGTTTTTTCTACCTATATTACAGAGATTCAAGGAGATAGATATGTGAAATTGTTTTGAAAACTGTATTAAAATTAGCTAGAGAATAGGTCCAAATAAGTTTCCCAGGGGAGGGCACTAGAAATTAGGGCTATCAAGAAAGTTGTCCTATAGGGAATAGCTCTTGAACTGAGCTTTACAGAGAGTTAGAGAAGCTAGTTTCTTACGGTTACATATAAAGCTAAATCCATTCTTGCATTTTGGAGATAAAAAAATTCTCTGAAAAAGAAAAAAAAACATTCTCAGGTTAGGGAAATTCTATTCAAATGGTCCAAATGTCCTTAATGGATTATTCATTTTCTGACTGAATCTACCATAGAATTTACCTTTCAAGAAATTCTCTTAAACATTAGTGATGGGAAAATATAGCGTGAAAATACCATGGGATAGATGTATCTTAATTATTTGAAGGAAAGGGGGGAAAATCTCTCCAAATTTCATGTGCTTCCCACTTCTTATTCTAACCTGCAAATTGTTGAAATATCGTTTAAAATTAGTTCATTAATTTCATAGTCAGACCTTCCCAAATGTATGAATGAACCGTAATTCTTTGAAGTCAAACATAAAATTATTGGACCGACATGGAAATGAAGTGAAACAAGAAATTTAAAAACTCTTTTCGGGTCGCCTTTCCACCATATAATGAGGCTGTCCCAGATGGCAAAAGCATCATTAAAAATCCATTTGGGAACCACTGGGCCTATCTCAAAAGTGCCTTGACCTGCATTGGCTTCCTTAATTCTCTTGTGATTCTCTAGTTTACTGATGCAGTGAAGCAGTTGGCTTTTGCCACATAGAACCCGCTTAGAATAGTGAGCAAACTAAGGGTTTACATTCAAATGTGGACTTTGGAACTAACCCCTTTGTAGAAACAGAAGGTTTTCCATCGTGTTTAAGTAAGTCACCAAAATGGTGTCTTGAGGAAAAATTATTTTGTCAAATCTTGTCATACTGTCATTTTTTTAATATGGAGGTTTTTAAGGAGAATTCCACCTTTACCAAGGGTCTAAATCTCTCTGTGGTAGCTACTGGAGACCATTGACATCCTAGTGACCATTTGAGGTCCATTGAATATAGGTCCATTGTAAGGTGCTAAGAATACTTCCCTTGTGGCTTGAATAAGTTAATGTGCTTTCTAAACTAGCCTACTTATTGCCACTGAATAATGTTATCACTCAGAGAATCAGACTCACTTTTCTTTAAATGATTTCATTTTTATCTCTGTCTGATTTGAGATAAGGCAGGATCTGAAGTGACTTAGTGATGTTTTAAAATGTGTTCCTAGAGGTTGCTGGTTCTTTTCAATCTATTCTTGCAAACATAATCTTGTTTGTGAGTTTTCAAGGCCATTTACCTATGTAATATGTCAGAATCCATCAAATTATTCTCTCCAAAGGAATGATAACCCCTTTTGTGTTTGTGTATGTGTAAGATGGATTTGTGAATGTTGCTAAATGGGCATCATTTGAAACTTGCTCATGTCTGTTCGGTATGGAAGTTCAGTAGCAGATCACACAGGAAAAATTCTTGACTGGAGTGCAGCGTGGATTCTTTGGGAACTGCATTCCCCAAAAGTCTGTGTAGGGTTGCCGAACATAGATATATCAGGTAGATATAGGAATGAGGATTCCCCTAGTGTGTGAAGCTAGGCAGCTAGGCGACGCAGTGGTTTGAGAACCATGTTTAGAAATGGGAGATTCTGGGTTCAAATTTGACATCAGACCACACCAATGCAACGATCAATAATATAGAAATAGGTCTTGATTGATGACACATGTTAAAACCAGTGGAAATGCATGTCAGCTATGGAGAGGGGGCTTAGGGGGGAAGGGGAAAGTAAGAACATGAATCATGTAACCATGGAAATTTTTTCTAAAAAATAAATAAAATTTAAAAAAAATGACATCAGATAGTTTCTAGCTGTTGACCCTGGGCAAGTCACTTAACCTCCATTTCCTAGCTCCTATTGCTCTTCTGGCTTGGAAGCAATATGCAGTATTGATTCTAAGATGGAAGATAAAGGTTTTAAAAAAAATTAGGGATAAAAAGACATTGAATTACTTGATGATATAACAAGTCATCAAGCCAATTATTGGTAGCAATGAATTTCAGACAAAATGCATGGCTTCTGTGAACTTTGGTAGAATGGAAGCTCTTTGAGAACCCGAAGATATGCCAGGAGGGGTGATGTACACCTGTAGATGCTGTTATTGGGGAGGCTAAAGGTGGGGAATGACTTGAGGTAGGGAACTGTGAACTAAAGTCGGGCTACATTTGACAAAGTGTTTGGCACCAGTGATGAGTGCCCAAGAGTAGAGGCCACCAGGCTGCCTAGGGAAGAACAAACAAGCCCAGACTCAAAAAACAGAGTAGGATAAAGATTCTGTACTGACCAGTATGAGGACTGGACTCATGATTGTCCACTCTATTTTCAGACTCAGTAAGTTAGGGATACCATGTCTCAACTCTTCCTATCCCCCCTAAAAAGGATGTTTCTTTTTTATTTTTTATTTCATTATTCTTTTCATTCTTTTCATCTTTATTCATTATTCATTTTTATTTCATTTTTCATATCTCATTTCATTTTTTCATTTTTTATTTTTTTCATTTTCAAAACAGAGTTCCTTATTGGTCATTATTATAAGAGCAAACTCGTCAAAACAAGAGAAACAGTTATGGATAACTCTAGCACCCAATACATTGTATGACTTTAATAAATGAGGATTGTTTAGTAGATGTGCTAAGATAGGACACAAGAGAAGTTAAGGAGGCTAGGGCAAAATGATAGGTTTATTGGTTTAATTGAAAAGGGGTACATAGTCTGTTACAAATAGAAACTGGAAGCATCAAGGACCTAGGTTGTCACTTGATTGCCTGATTTAATATACCAGAAAATTTTGAGACTTGATGTGTTTTATGTGGAATTAATTTGATAGGGAAGATATCCAGAAGATTCTTTCAACCTTTCCTAAAACTGGCCTCCAAATAACTGTACATCATTGGTTGTCATATCTTGTTGTCAAAGGTGTTTTTTTTAAGATAATGGTCCCTCTAAATAGTGCTAAGTTATGTGTATGTGTAAATATGTGAGTGTATAAATTATATATGACTTTATAGATAACATAATTTATATATGTCAGTATATATATATGTAATATTTTTAAGTTTACACAAAATTTTCTTCACAAAAACTCTGTGAAGCAGATAATGAAAATATTGCTACCCTATTCTACAAATGAAAACAAAGATAATAGAAATCAAGTCACCTTGGTCAGAGTATGACATGATAGATGACAGAGTTAGGATTGAAACCTTCTTTTACCAGGATTAGTGATTTTTGTTAAGGGATCTTTAACCGAGATTGTCTTCCTTTCCTGTGTTGATGTCAATATTTTTTACAACAGCCATAACACTCAAACCCATCTATAATATTAGGTAGAAGATGGTAAGATATGTATCCTTGTCCATGGGATATATTAGGGTGATGTGAAGGAAGAAGATGAGGTCGAAGGGCATATATACATGCTTGGTTTCAGATCAGGATGTTCTAGAGAAAATCTCAAATTTAGAGTTCAGACATTCTAGAAAGGGATAAGGATTTAGAGGAATTAGAGCCAGCCAATCCCTGGTCTCACAATAAGAGTTTGGCCCTAATTTTGTGAAGCTATATTCTTCTAGTGTCTTTAGGTCAATGAATTTTCTCTCATATAGGTAGAGGAAGGATCATTGGGATAAGCAATTGGTTATGAGACAGGAAAGCTCATTTTAAATTTTTATTTTCATTCGTTCGGTGACTATGGCGATGAAGGAAGAGGAAATCGATAAAAAGGAAGTTTTCACAATGTTCTTTCTTACACTAAATCCCATTATAATAAATGTATTTATTTTTTAATGGGCAGTAGGAATATGGTTAGGAAAGGAGCTAACATTATCCCTTCACCTTGGGAGAAAGTTGAGAAGGGGAAAAACTGGACCCAAACTATTTCACCATCAGCAGAAAACCTGCAACAAAATGCAGATTCTTACATTCCCCTTGGAAGTATCCCATTGTTGCTATCACTGGAACCTCCAGTTAGCTCAACATATGTGATTATTTTATAATCTAGGCATGTGGTTATCAAAATGTGGTCTGGAGACCCCTGGGAATCTCTGAGGACTTTCCAGGGACTTCGTGAGATCAAAATATGTTTATAATAATACTAAGATGTTTTGATTTCTAATAGAGTCAATATTGAGACAAGTCATATAATCAAAAGCTCTTTGGGAGGCCCTCAAGAATTTAAAGAGTAGAAAAGAATCCCGAGACCAAAAAACTTGAGATTTTCTGGTATAGATAATATGCATTTCATATTGCCATTTCCCCCAAAGTGGTTTGGCTAGATTGATATTATTTGAATGACTGTCAATCTCTTTGAAAATTCTGTCCACTGATCTAGAGTTTACAGTCAACCCAATGTCATCTCTAAATGTCTACATCTAGAGAACTTCACCATGAATAAGAAATCTCTGTTCTCTTTGAACTTTGTGCAGAGAATTCTCTATGACACTTGAAAAAACATCTTTAGTGAGCATCCTTATACCTCCCCATTTTCTGACTTATTTAATATTGATATTCAGAAAGATGATAAACAATTACCTCCATAATCATATTTTTCTTAGAACTTTGTATGGTTTTAATATATTTTGAAAATGTCTCATAGCTTGAAGGAAAGCAATACAGTCATTGTTTGGTTCTACCAGGGATTGTTTTTTACCTATTCTTTGCATCCCCAGGATTTAACTCTGTGCCTGGCTCAAAGTAAATAAATAAATAAAATTCTTGATAAATATTTATTGACTCATGACGGGACATTGATTCCAACTAGCTGTGTGACTTTGGGCAAAGGATTAGACCTCTTTGTAAAAAGGAGAGCTGGACCAGATGACCTCTAAGGGCTGTTCAAGTTCTAAACTATGCCCCTATAATTTTTAGATTATATAGAATGTTTTATTTGAAATGCTTCCTTTGGAAATGACACTTAGCATGGTGACATGATTATTAACCAGAAAACCATCAGCAGGAATTCAGATTTACTCAAATCCTAACAGAAAATCTTGGTAGAATCTTGGAGTAGTGAAAAGGGTACAAGTGCAGAGATGTTTTACTATTATTACTGCTTTTTTAAGCCATTATCTGAAGTCACAACAACGTGAAATTTCCAAACTGACTACAAATATTGTTTTTAGCACTAGTTGATTTTATTTATATAAATTATGATGTCATGTGGAGGAACTGATAAAAGGCAACATTGGGATTTGAGGTAATTTATTTTTAGTGAAGAAGCTTACAAAATGGATAAAGTAGCCTCAGAGTAAGAAAAATGTATATTCAAACTCCACCTCTGACACATGCCAATTTGTTATTTTGATTATATTATGGAATCTCTCAAACATCTGTATTAATTAGAAATTTTTTACCTTTGGACTCCATCTCCTAGAATTCTTCTCCCCCCCCCAAATTTCTTTTCCTTTTTCGTTTATTTGCGTCCTTACATTATTGTTTATATAGTTCTGTAACTTCTCCCTCTCATCCTCGTTCACAGTATGTGGCTTGGGTGAGGTCCTTCTTGACTCTAGCCTTTTAGTTTCCCTTTTGATTCAAGTTAAATTTAATAAATCTTATTAAATATAATACTTGGAGTATTTTGGATATTAATTTTGAAGCTTACATCTCCCAGGTAACTCACTTAGATCTTAAGTTTCAGAGCCAATGTTATCTGTCATGGGGGAAGGAGTTCCTTTAACAAAAGGTCCTTATATTAATGAAATCACAAGGTCTACTTTTTCTCTCAAACCCCCAAAACAATATTTGGGTCTCTTGAATCATAGAGACATTTCAATGGTCCAGTAAATGATGAAAGTGGATGACATTAGAGCTATGGATGGAGGACTAACCTTGGAGCAGGAACAACTTACATTCAAGTCCTTCCTCTGCTAACTTCTAGCTTTGTTTCTCTCTTAGAACCCTGGGCACCTCGCTAAGACTTTAATAAAAATATAGATGGTGTCACTTTTGTCCTTTGTTGGAAAGAGTCTCTCCCCTGGGATTTCTCTATGCTGACAAAATAAAAGATCCAGACCACTCCATTCCTCAATTAGATGATGAATAAAGAAACAGAATAAAGACAAAATAGTTATTATTTACTGGAAAATATTCAATAGCTTTCCTCTTCTCAAACAATTTGTATAGAGTAGCCTCAAGTGAGGCAGCTGGGTGGCTCAGTGAACAGAGAGAGTTGAGCTTAGAGTCAGGTAAACCTAAATTCAAATCTGGCCTCAGATACTTACCATCTATGTGACCTTGGGCAAGTCACTTAACTCTGTTTACCTCAGTTTATTCACCTGTAAAATGAGCTGGAGAGAGAAATGGTAAACCACAAGTATTTTTGCCAAGAAAACCCATAATGGTAACATGAAGAGTCAGTCATGATTGAAACAACTGAGCAACAAAAAAGTATATAACAATAGCATTAACCTTACAAGATTATGGTGAGGTTCAAATAAGATAATATACATATAAAATGCTTCACAAATGTTAAAACCACATAAAATGTTATTGTTTTTATTATTAGTAATAATAATAAGATTTTTTCAGGGAGAAGCTTAGAATAATTTAAAGACCAAATGCAATTTCTTCCACTTCTTTTCAACTATAGACCTACCTCACTGTCCATTTGCAGTGTCTATCCAAGATATATGAATTAATGGACCAATTATATGAGATTCACTTATTTACCCTCAAAACACCTGTTTCTGTTAGATAAGTAAATAAACGATGTCATTCCTATGAGATATTGGCTAATCAGAAAAGTTTTTTTTTCTTCTTAATAGATCTCAGTGTTTGTTATGGAAAGTTATTCAAAAATATTTGCCCGCTCTCCTGACTTAGCAAAAAGAATGCACTGAAGATAAAATGTAGTCTGCAATGAATGATATGGATTCTTAAAAGTGCCCTGGGCACAGTATTATTAGAGGTAAACCCAGAATATTGAAGTTATGGATGGGCAGAATATCAGTAGACTCTGTTTTCATGAATGTTTATCTGATTATTAGCTTTCCTTTCCTCACCTTCAGTGTCACATTCTTCCAAAAAGTCAAATATGGGAAAAAATTCTGATGATTTTTAGGATTCCAAACAGGAATGAGAGTCAGTATCTCTGAAAATCCAACTCTAGAAAAATAAAAGTCATTGAAAAGCAATACATTAAGCAAATATTGTAGTTTTGTAATCAATGAAGTGATTAATTATATCAACTGGTGAGTGTATGTGTGTGTGTGATACACACATGTGTAGAGATTCTCTGGGATATCATACAAATGTAGGTATATAATGCCAGGGATTTACATTTGCAGATGTGCAATTGTTTAGTATCTATTAAAGTCCCATGATAATTGGCATATGGTGTTATATAACAGTACATAATAACATGTGATGACTGTAATTAAGTGCATTGACTTAAGACTTTGTCTTTTAACAACTCTCAGTGGAGACTGAATGAAAGGTAAATTAAAGGTTCATTAAGCTGTGTTCAGGGGAAAAAAGTGTTTTCAAATGGCAGATGTACAATAGCATTAAATGGAATTTATTAAGATCTCATTTGTTGGACAAGTCTGGTGCGAATTATGTGAGATGTTTAAAGTTTCTCCCTTTAAAAATATATAAAGAGCGTTCGTTATCAGAGTGTCTTTAACATTGTAGGCAATAAAAGTGTAAACCAGTACCAGAAAGCTTTGGAAACGTTGATGTTTCCAGATCAAAGTGACCTTTCTCGATGGTTCTGTTTAATGCCCTGTTGTCAGAAAGGAAAAAAAAAAAAAGTTGAGTAGAAAACGAGAGAAGACATTGTCGAGGATAGAAGCAAACTACAAAACCTCCCCGGCTGCCCTCTTTATTTCTGTACTTCTTCGACTGTTTGAAAACCTAATTCTCCTTCATTATAACAGGTTGTAGGAATCAAAGAGAGCCTTTCTTAAGATGAGATGCTAAGATGAAAAGCAGAGGGATGCTGGAGACAAAATGCTTTGCTGGTCGTGCTTCCTCTAGTTCCCAAATAGGCTGGGTATCTCTCTGGAGTTTTATAAAGAAGTTGGTGAATGTCAGTGCCTGCTTTGGAAGGGGACTGTTTAATGCCACCCCTAGCAAAGAACTTCAGAGAGGGGCACAGTGCTGTTGTCTGGGGGAAAGTCTTGGTTGTGTACAGTTGGACCAGATGGTCTCCAAGCCTCCTGGAAACTCTAGATTCTGTGTTTCTGTGATTTCAGGCAAAGTCGTTGGCACAGTAAGCCTATCCTAACATAAATATTTTTTAACCATTTGACTTGACATTCAGTGTTTCTTTTTAAATGATAAGAGCTATGACATGAAAAAGTTTTGTCCTAATCCTCTAGACATGTCCAGGATTCTATGAGAAAATAATTAACAGTAATAGCTAACATTTATGTAGGACAGCTCATTTTTTTTGTGATTATAGTGTGAGCTACTTATCAAAAAGAAGAACAATGAGAGGACAACAAGAGAACAAAGCATTCTCTTGATTTTGAATTCACAAAGAAAGGAATTTCAAATTTCTTCAAATTTTCTAAATGAATAAAAATTGTTTCATTGAACTAGTGTTTTTTTCCATCTTAAACAACTTGTAGCAATGAAGCTGTGTCTTTTAAAATAGTATCTATCTCTGTTTCTTACGAAAATGCCTGTTTTTGCATTGGGTTGACTCAGTGCTAGACCCGGAGCCAGGAGAACTTAACTTCCTGAGTTCAAATCCAGACCCAGACACTTAAGAGCTGTGTGACCCTGGATAAGTCACTTTTCCCTGTTTGCCTCAGTTTCCTCATCTGTAAAATGAGCTGCAGAAGAAAATGAAAAGCTACTTCAGGGTTTGTGCCGAGAACATTCCAAATGTAAGTTCTTTACAATTATGATCTCTTTTGATCCTCACAACAACCTTGGAAGGTAAGTACCATTATTAACCCCATTTTGTAGATGAGGAAACAAGTCAAAGAGAGAGTAAGAAGTGACCTTCCCAGGGTCACATAGCTACTAAGTAAAACTTAGATCCTCCTAATTGCAAGCCTATTGCTCTATTCACTGTACCTCCTGACTGCTTAATAGTCAGGAATCTAGATATAGGAGACTTCAGAGAAACTAAGTTAGGAAGGCAAATGACTTGCCAAAATGCACCAAAAGTAGTTGTCAGAGGCAGGATCTAAACGTAGGACTTCTGACTCCAGCATCATTGAGATTTCCACTATATCAGGCTGCCTCCACATATATTTTTACATTTCTCTTTTTTTTAATTATCATAAACTTAACATTTAAGAATAAGGACAAACATTCCAAAACACAGAAAACAATAAAGGAGAATTATGTGTGAAATCACATCAGTTTTTTTTCAAAAGTATGTTTTATAGGATGTGTTTTGTAAGCAGACAACAATCTAAAATGAATATAAGAGCATTTCTCTGTGTCTTGGTATTGTGCTACATATTCAATCAACAAGACATTAAGGATCTACTTATATAGGACTTACATAAAATGCATACAATAGAATAGGGAAGTCGATTATCCTTGGTGTTACCCCTAGTAGAGAACCTTCACAAATTCCACTGTGGTAAGTGTGTTCTCCTTTCCAAAATTATCCTGTATTTACTTAGTTATATTTACTTATAAAGGGCTGACTTTAGTCCCTCCCTCCCATGGCCAGAGATGAGACACCAAAGAGTTGGGGTGATTCTCTTCTTTGCCATCAGCTTAAACTCTCATCACTCATATTTGCTCCTTTTTTTAAGGGTCAAGTCACGAGCACTGCAGTTCCATCTAACAACTTGATATCATAATAGCTTTTACAAAATTATATTCACTTCAAAGATTTATCAAGAGCAATTTGTATATTAGCTTTACCCCAAAACCATGGAGGCATAATCCTTCCTACACCACCTATTTCTCTTAAATTAAGGGATGGGATAGATTAGACTGACCATTTTGTTCCTCTTCTACAACTCTGGTCCCACTGAGATCAAGTCCAAAACCTAATAGTTCTAGTCTCTACTACACTGTGGTCCCAACACCCTTTAGAGTATCTATATGAAGATGCCTTCGACATCTCTCTTGGATTCTGGTGTCCTGGATTTCCATGACTCCTATTTTCATCCCCAGATCAAGTAATTCATTCCTACATTTAGAATTGGAAGAAAAAAAGGCCAAAGATATCTCTCTCTGTCTCCCTCTCTCTGTCTCCCTCTCTCTGTCTCCCTCTCTCTGTCTCCCTCTCTCTGTCTCTGTTTCTCTCTCCCTCCTCCATAATACTATTGTCATGATGGCATGTCATATTGGTAGTGGCATATGGCCCTAGTGGGAGAAGGAAGCCCCAATACCCTTTCCACTTCATGTCTTGAGTGAATGATCCATCTCTTTCCTCAGATAAAAATGCTGCAAAGGGCAGCATTCTTGATGAGTCAGGATGTTTTGATGGTATGACACACATAGTCACACAGGCATTTGTAGGGGGGAAAAAGTCTTTTCCCAACCACATGTTAAGCAAACCTAGAATGTCCATTCATGGTCTTTCCCTTTGGACTTCCACAGGCAATTTCCTACTGTCTTCACACTGGAGGATGCCATTATGGGTTGTCTGGGCACATGCCAAACATTTATTACTGTACTATGTGATCTTGAATAAAGAGGCTGTTTTCAGTGCTGGGTGTGTATTCAGGCTAGCACAGCAAAGCTAATGGGGTTGTCAATAGAACCCTGAACTTTATTTTTTTTTCACTTTCAGAGATTGCTCTCCCCTTGTTTCTTTTTTTTATATTTTTATTTTGAATATTTTCCCCTAGTTACATATTTCATGTTCTTTCCCTCTCCCCCAAGCCCCCCTACCCCACCCCTTAGCTGATGCACAATTCCACTGAGAACCCTGAACTTTAGAGGCAGTAAGGGCCATATGTGAATTTGTTGTGATTCGGAGCAATTCATTTAAACCTCTCAGCCTCATCTCCTTCATCAGTAATGTGGGGATGATAATGACACTTCACAGGGTTATTTATAAGCACCAAATGAGATGATATCTATGCGTATTTGTATATATACAGACAAACTATAAAAACATGTATATATTCTTGCCACTGTCAATGTTTCCTATATCTTCATCCCTCTTACAAGACCGTAGAAGAACTGAATTTGTGCTAGCTCTGATACCTAACAGGTGACAATGATCAGTTCTTTTAAATCTTTTGTTCCTCAATTTCCTCGTCCATATATAATGATACTTGCATTGCCAATACCGAAGGGTTGTCATGAAGAAAGACCTTTGTAAAGCTTGGAACTGCCTAGACATGAGTCATTAGGATACAGTTTTGATGAATAAATACATGATTTTATTTTCTTCTCTGTATAATCTTCCTTGGGGAATGTTGGTCGCTAAGAACAGAGTCCTGACCCACTGGAGTTTTGTATTAAAGAGCAACTTTAAGAGGCATGAACTCTATGTAATTAAATTGTGTTTACTGACAGAAAATAGATGCCCCTTTGGCCACAGTTCACCTCTCTTTAATATTCTCCAAAGAATGTTATGGATAGCTAAAGGGGATTGTAGGCTAGCTGACCAGGTTCACAACCTTCAGAGAAATATCATCACATAATTCTCTTTCTCTTCTCACCTCTGTGACAACAAAAATGCTACCAAAAAGGGATAAAATTATGAGAATAAATATAATTGTATTATGACCAATATCTTCAAAAGAAATAAAGTTCAGTACATGTGACATATTCGGGACTTCATCAAACTGAGATTTCATCTCAACATTTATAAAGGCTTATTTGAAGATATTACTAGGCTTAATTAAAAGCATCCTTCTTTGGCCATTTTGGTGAAGAACATCTCTGAATTTACCTGGGCTAGTTCTTGATCAAGATATATACATCCCATCACAGGACCCATACTTAAAAAGCCTTTCTTCCTTAGTGGAAATGACCAGAGCTCAGGCAAAGATCTTGAGCATCCAAGGTAACCCCTTCATACCATATTAGTGTCATAGAATAAAATGCTAAAATGGGTGTGAGTCACTTTGGACTTGTAACCTCAATGATTGATATAGTCCAACCAATAAAACTAATCACAACCCAATGATACCTGTCCATGTCTTCCCCTTTTTCCATAGGGGATTCACCCACCCAATCAGCAGGCTGTGAATGAAAAATTATACAGAATTACTATAAGACATATCATCACAAAGACACATGAGGGGACAGGAGGGGAAGAATCTGGACTAGTTATGAGGCAAGAGTAAAGGTACATTAGAGAGCCTATGGGGTACCATTGGTATCCATCTAATTTAGAGTTCTAAAAGAAGTCCTTCCAGAGTGTTGGGTGGATTTCCTATAGAGAATTTATGGAAGGATGTGAAATCAAGGACATGTTAAAAATACAAAGTATTACCTGTGATAAAACTCAAAAAATGTTCTTCTTTAAAGATCTTTGGTGTTTGCTAGAAATTGGCCAACATTTATGGGTGTTTCTGTGTATCTTCCGCGGAGTGGTCCTTATTATCATATTAGACTCTTAGATGGCTGTTTTGTTTCCCATCTCTCCCATTCCCCAAACATCCTATATCCTGCCGTTAGGTTAATTTTCCTAAAATCCCATATTTATTCCCTTTTCACCTATCTTCTCTTGCTTAAATCTAATATTCAGACTCTTCCTCCTTGGATATCAAGGCCTTTGATAATGTGGCCCTACAAAACTCTCTTTTCCAGTTGGGAAATTCACTGTATCTTCTATCTCCCACTCCCACCTTTTCTCACCCTTTTCTCTCTCTTTCCTACATGACCTTGCATCATACCCCTAAATCTCTCATCTGAAGTCATTAAGACCTTACCACACCCCTCCAGCACTCAGTGATCGTTCCCTTCTACAAAGACCTATTGCCTCATTCGGTACCACACACGGTTGGATATTTCTTTCCTTGTTTTTTTTTTCTTCTTCTCAGCTAAACTAGAAGATACACAATAATGAGGAAAATCTCCTTTACTATTTTTTGTCTCTTTTCCAAAATCTGGTGAGGACACAGTATACTGTCGACAAGTCCATGATGAGTTCTCCATCATTGGTGTCTTCATCTAAATACTGGGAGCATTGTAGTGGACCATATTTTTCAGGGTTGATTAGATGGCCACTGAAGTCCAACCCTGATTTTCTGATTTTTAAATAATTAAGATAGTGTTATTATTCTAGCAGAGCATCATTTACCACAAGAAGGAAGGATCAGGAAGGAAGTGGAGCAATAGATTTAGATTTAGAGTATGAAGGCACAGGCTTACATTCCTTTTCTGGCACTTATCAGTCAGACGTGAGGCAACTTCACTTCCTTGTAGACCTTGTTCACTTCTCCTGACCTATGAAATGAGCACTTAACAGCAGACAACTTTTAGGGTCATGCCTAAGTCTAAATTCTATCAATAACTTAGTAGTAAAAAATAATAGTCCCAATTCATTTAGTTCAGTGATTCCCAAAGTGGGTGCCACCGCCCCCTGGTGGGTGCTGCAGCAATCCAGGAGGGTGGTGATGGGGACAGGTACATTTATCTGTCCTATTAATTGCTATTAAAATTTAAAAAATTAATTTCCAGGGGACCAAGTAATATTTTTTCTGGAAAGGGGGCGGTAGGCCAAAAAAGTTTGGGAACCACTGATTTAGTTCTTTAACATATTGAAAACCCTTAGCATACCCAAATACTTCCTGGCAGTAACCACACAACTTTATCTTTGGGACAAGACAATTTTGTTTTGGTATCTATTTTTAACATTTTATCCCACACCAAAACTTGCAATCCGTTCAATAAATGTGAATGTATCTATCTGTAACACACACACACACACACACACACACACACACGATCTACAAGGCTTTGGACTACTTACTCAAGATACAAAAGGAATTTGATTCCATTCCACAACCATTAATCCTGGCGGTACTTTGTTGGGTAGAGTATAGGCATCTGGAACACAAAGACCACAATGAACAAGTCTTTCACTTCCCTACTCACTCCTGGAACACCTTCTCTTGTCAGGTTGAAATGGAAATCCCTTGAAGGTAGATAATGTTTCATTTTTGGTTTTTGTATTCTTGATACTTAGCACAGTGACTGGCACATATGAAGAATTTAATAAACACTTGCAAGATTAAATGAATCATATATAAAAATATTTGGAAACTGAATTGAATTATATTTGGACATCATTATAGTCAATATATTTTCACAAAAGACATTACCATTCTGTTTTGCCAATTTGTTTTCTTTTAACCTCCTTCTTGGTGTTTGCTTTTTAAATAAGGAGTAAAAATAAAACATCAAAAATAACTCAATTCATACTCGTTGTTATATAGTAAGATAGCAGGCATGAGAGTAATTGATAAAGATTTATGTAGCAGACATTGTCAGGTACTAAGAATACAGACAGAATCAGAGTTACCACCCTCAAGGAATTTACATTCTAATGAAGGAGACATATATGTATTAAAATATCTTTTGAATAGATTCAAAGTGTCTTTACTCAGAGTAAATATTTTTTAAATGTTAGTCTATTGACTCACTTAAAGGGAAGTAGAGACCCCACAAGAACTGGAAGAATCTAAAAAGTTTTCATGTAGGTGTCTTTGAGCTGAGTCTTGATGGAAGAAGAAATAAATTTTTCACAAAAAGAGGAGAAGTAGGAACCCCTAATTTCATTAAAAGAGAAAAATCAACCTTGATGGCATTTCCAGTTCCTCTCCCCTTTTTTGAAAGCATAAATAATAGGCTTTCTTTTTCTTTGGAACAATTTGTTCAAGCTTTAGGAGCTATTTAATTAAATCATTACCTGCTGCACAGCCATCTGTTTTTGTCTGGAGAATAGAATGCATGAAATTCTCTTACATAGGTTTGATAAATAGATAGAAGATGCCAAAAAGTGATATAGAGTCAGCAGATGGACTGAAGCATGTCAATCTCCAAACAGCCAGCTTTGGAGCCTAGCTATATGGATTTACCTGAATCAATTCTTCGCAAATAATCACATATACACAAATATACATACAAATTTTATATATATGAATGTGTGCATGTATATGTAACACTAAAAGTTATTATTTGATAGATTAATGCCGTATATAAGTAATAAGCATACATTTGATAGTTGGTGACATATATTCAGAGTTTATAATCTCTCACCCTACTCTCTTCATTTTTCCTTTCAAAACAAAATAGATTTTTAAGGAAATCATAGAATTTCAGAATTGTTAGGAGCCTTGGTAGGCACCTAGTCCAACCTGGGTAGTTTTCATAGTACAGTGGAAAAGACTTTCAATTTTGAGGTAGAAGACCTTGGTTGAAATTTCAGCCCTACCATGATTTTTTCCCTAGTGTAAGTGATATGTGTCTTCTTTCACAAACATGTCTTGTATGATGACATATGTGTAACATATATCATATTACCTGCTCTCTTAGAGAGTGAGAGAGTAAGAAGAGTGAGAGGGTGACAACTTGGATCACAAACTTTCAGAAAGTGATTATTAAAAATTGTATTGACATAACAAATGGAAAATATTTTTATAAAAGAAATTGTAATTCTGCCTCTCGTTGCCTGTGAGAAGATGGTCAAATAGGCTTCACTTTCCTCATATATAAAATGAGGGGATTGGGTTGATAAGCATTAGAAGTTCCTTCCAACCAAAGCTTTGATCCTAAATCATCTTATATACAATGTCACTATCTGGACCTTCTTTCTTCAACACTCCAATTGGCAAAATGTTTAAGAAAAGTTCATAACAATATTTTTTGTCTCTGGTGGCTTATAATGTCCATGGAATCCACCCCCTGAGGAACCACCTGGTGAGGGTCCTCCCTGTACTTAGCCAGAAAGACTCAGTCTCTTTATCAAGGTGATATTCTTCTTTCCAGTTGGGTAAGATCTGTCAGGCTTGAACTCAACCATTGAGAGCCCATCATCATCTCTACCCATGTGGAGAAAAACCTCATTTATATCAAGATTTAAGTTTACATCTTCATTAAAAAAAATGAAACAAAAAAACTCTAGTGTTATGTAGTAGAGTGATGGAGAAGGGATGCCAGCCTTCAGTTGGCCATATAAATAGACATTTTTCAGATCATTCCCAAGAAGGCAAGACTGTGCCAGTAATTTTCTCTATCCCCCTGAAAATCTGTTTTCTCTTTCTGAGGCTTTTCAACACACATTGGTACAAAGGTACTGATCTTATCTTTCTACATTCAAGAATTTGTGTTGGCCAACTCTAGCCACCGATTAGGAAATGAAACCAGCAAAAGATACTAGCTTCGTAGTTTTTGTCAATTCTCTTCTTATTTTTCCTTCTCCCATCTGGGCTTTAAGTGTAAGTCAGTGCTAATGTAAGTGATAATTAATACTAATAACAATAACTACCATTTATAGGACTTTAAAATTTGCCAGTGCTTTTCTTATTTCATGCTCATAATATTCTTGTGATGTTATTAGGTGATGTTATTATTCCCATTTAACAGGTGAGTAAAAAAAGAGCTAAGAAACTTTGTGACTTGCCCAGTCACCCAGCTAGTAAACAATATAGGCAGGATTCAGCCCAGATCTTCTATCTCACTGATGTCAAATAGCCATCCTGGTGGTGTCCTCACCTGTGACTCTTCGCTAGGACTTGAGGATGGAGAGGAAGGACCAACAAGAAGATAACGGGCAGGGACATCTGTTTGAATGAGACTTAGAGAAGGAAACATCTGGGACACGATGAGCTTTCCATGCTGGGGAAAGGATGAAAGAATGGCCCCAGGGACCCTAGGGTATGATCACAGGGGAGGCATGTATACCTGGAAATGATCCTCCTGGAATCTCTTAAGTATTTTTGCCTTTGGGAAAAATACCAATTATTCTGTCCTGATTACCCTCCCTACTCTCCTCACCCTATCTCTGTTCCCCCAAATCCTTGAGCTTTTGTTTTTATATTCATGTTCTGCCTTATATCCCAGTTCCTTAAGACAGCAATTTCCCAAAGGGATGCATCATTCAAAAGTTAGTGGATGCACTATTTAAACTGTTATTGTTGAGTGGGCTCCACTCCTTTTCATTAATATTCAAAGCAGAGAATGGACGGAATGAGGATTTTCGGCATTTATTAAATCCCTCTGTTTGTAGGAATCTATTAAAAATATGTGAAAATCAAACATTTTAGATAATAGCCCTATTCAATCCCACAAGTTTGGCTGAATTGGTATTTAATGATATGTATTTAGAAAGGTGAGGACTGAAAATACATGCAGCCTATCTCACAAATACTCTGCTGCTGCTTAATGAGTTCCCCCCAACTCTGTAGATATCACTGGTTGACCTTAGTCCTCTGTTTAATTCCTTGGCCTGTCAATTTTTAGGAGCATAGAAAGAGCTAAGATGATGAATGCTGGGTTTTTCCATTCCAATTTTATTAAGCCGTAGAATCACCTGGCACATACTGGTTGTAAAGGTCATCCTTTGTGGAATTTTAGTTTTGCGTATTATACAAGTAGGCTGACGGAGCTAGACTTCTGCCCAAAGACTTTGTGTGTCTGCTGCATTCATTGCTGGTACAAGGGAATGGGCACATGTATGCTCAAATGGGAATTGTCAAATGCCCAGAACAGACTAATTATTTGGAAAGGTTTAAAATATTAGCTCAGATGTGACATCATCAAAGCCCAGGTCCAGTGAGATTAAATTGTCCTTACGATTAGAGAAATAGTATGCTATGGGTAACACCAAAGTTGACAGAAACTGGTTTCTAATCCATTTTCTCTTATTAGCCCAAAATGGCATTTTTCTTTAGCCCCTAAACCTTTCCGTAAGGTGTCCCCTTTTGCAGGAGACACATGTCCTCCTTGTGTCTCCATCTTAAAATTTTAGCTTCATTGTAGGCTTATCTCATGTGCCATCTCTTTCAGGGAGCTTTTCCTTGCCATCCTCCCCTCCTCAATTAATCATATAAATATGTATTTGTCAGTAATTTGTTTTCTGAGTCAAAAGTAAATTTCTTCAAGTTGAGGATACATATATACATACATATAAATACACACACACATATATATATATATATATACAGAGAGAGAGAGAGAGAGAGAGAGAGAGAGAGAGAGAGAGAGAGAGAGAGAGTGAGTGAGTGTAAGTGAGTAAGTACTTTGTCTTGGAATTCCTAACTCAATGCCTTGTATTCAGTAGATACTTAATAAATGTATCTTGGTACAAACTTGACCATCATTTAAGCTTCATGAGTTTCAGCTTTTTTCCTCTATAAAACAAGATGGATTGGACTGAATGTTCCCTAGATCCTCTCTTCCATCTCTAATATTTTTTGGCTCTATGAATAGTCATAATTTCTTTCATTTTTGTAGATTCTTTAATGATAAAAAATGATAATCTTTAATGAAATTCCTTCATGATTCAGCCTATTTCATTCAACTTCTTTGATAAAAATAATATTTTAAAATAAAATTTAATTTTAATAAACATTTTTCCTCTTTCCTTCTGCCTTACACTCAAAACCAAAACTAAAACCTTTGTAACAAATATAAATAGTCAAGCAAAATATGTTTTCATATTTGCCATTAATGTTTTCCTTATTTTTCACGCTGAGGCTATTACATCTGCATTAGGAAATAGGATAGCCTTCTTCATCACTGGTCCTCTAGAGTCACAGAGGGTCAATATGTTGATCAGAGTTCCAAGGTCTTTCAGTGTTATTTTTTTCTTCTAAATCACTATGTTGTATACATTTTTATATTTTTGACTTTTTTTTTTGGTCTGGGATCCAAGAATTGAATTGAAGCATTTAATAGTGTCAAAGAATCTATCAAAAGTGATTTTGGCAGGCATCTAACCTAACTTATACCCTAAAAATATATCCTATAGGTCAAACTTACATCTAATTGAAGCTTCAGTTATTTTTTTCATAGCTGGTACCATTAATATATAGCTATTGGTCTAATCTGCTAATTTGAAATTCCATATTTCTACCTCTATTTTTATTTGTGTTGACAGAAATAGTTTTTTAATTGTTTTCCCCTTTAATATAATTAGTGTATTTTATGACTATGTGACTCTGAGAAAGTCACCTAAACTTTCTAATCATTCCCAGTTTTATAAATGAGAGAGTTTGGTCTCAAGGGTCTCAGATCTAAGTCAAAACAAACTATGCCCCCCTCTTTTAAATTATGCAATGAATGGTTTTAGTAATGAATTTTTAAAGTGTCTCAGAGAATTGTGGATTTTATAGTAAAAAGTGAGTCTTACAAAGAATTTCAGGGGTGAATGAGGGGAGGAAATGTAAGGATCAAACACATGGCAAGTAACAGCTGGGTCATGATTCTTAAGTGTGATCAAGACCCTCTTTTTAGGTCATGTCAGAAAGACCATGAAGGGAGAAGTTTCTGAGTTCCTCTAATGAGAGAAGGCAACAGGAAGGAGAAAAGACAAAGACAGAACTGACTCTCCTGATTCCTGTGTAGTCAGAAACTGAGGGACGTTATGGAAAATGCCTCGGGTGACGAAGAGCCATAGGTAGGAATTGCCATGACCAGGGTAAGCATCAGGTAAATGTCACCTGGGATAAATAGCATGAAATATGTCTACAATTTGGGGAAAAGCAGGATAGATGAGAAGAGAGAGACTCTGTGGCCAAAACTTATTGGAGAGGGGGGGATATGGTGGAAGAGGGAAAGAGACCACCCAATCCCAACATTTGAAAAATTCCCAATGAAAAACTAATTATTTTTGCTACCTAACAATTAGTTTAGATTCTAGGTTCAAACTGCTGTTTTCCTGACTTTACCTCTTTTGCTTCATTCACTTTACCACCCAGCTGCCAAGAAAAGGTTGGACTCAATGATCTCAAAGGACCTACCAGCTCTGACCTTCTGTGGTGCTAGAATTCTGAACTATGAAAATCGCTCATTGGAAGGGCAATATTAGTTGACATTTAAAATGGAAAGATCATAGAATCTAATTCAGTAGCCTCAGTGAGGTTAACTAACTTGTCCATGATCTCATACAGGGAATAAGGTTTAGACAAATTCTGTAATTTTTAATATATCAGTCAGAATTTATTAAGTACCTACTATGTGCCAGGCATTGTGCTAAGCACTAATTTCATATGAGTTATTATAATAAAGCATCCTTCAGTTATGTCCATTATATAAAAATTCTGCAAAATGTTTTTTGCTTTATGGCTTCATGAATATTGCATTCCCATGCCGTTTGCCTGACATTTAATTTCATATTCGCATTACTTTTATGTGCCATTGGAGATCTTTCATTTTTAATAATATTCCTATTCATAAATAAAATATAAATGATATAAGTAGTACCCAACATAGTTCTTGGTAGATTCACCAATTGTTTTAATGCACCTTGTGATTCTAAATATATAGGCTTTTAAATATTCAGTATCAAAAAATTACCCTTTAAATGCCAAAGTATTATTGATACAGATGGTATAGATGGTGTCATTATTTTTTTTCAACACATTTCTTCCTTTTACTATAAACCTATCAATCGACTTTTCAATTCATTTTAAAATAGTATACTTAATAGATGTTTGAAACATTATATACCCCTCAGATGCACAGGGAAATGTTATTCTTAAATATTTAGTTCATAAATAGGATTTACTGAATTGGGGCAAAATTATAAAATTCCACAGAAGTCTTCTCATTAGTTTGTAGAAATAACCCAACCTTTGAAGTCCATGTTGGAAAGAAGAGATAACAGTTTTTGCTCCCTTGGAAGAGATTCCCATCCAAAAATGCGGCTATTATTCCAAAACTGGCCTGTATTTAGAACCAAGATCACCACCAAGCCAAGTTGATTCATCAGCGTAAGGTTCTCCACTATGCTCGTACTGCTATAAAGGTCTTCATTGAACAAATTATATGTGTGTTTCGCTAAAAGCAACTTCTAATTTTGATCTCTAAGTTGTCTCTTTATCAGAGTCCCCTCTTTTACATCCAGAACTTTGTGCCAGAGTCCCTTGTCTACATACATTTAAGAATAACTCTTAGAAGTCTCTTTCTTAACTTGGCACGGTCAGTATGCCAACTAGTGCTGGGCATCACTCCTCCACAATGCTGCTTACTCTGGATTACCCTCACCAGTGACCGGACAAATGTAGCTTTTTCAACTATTTCTAGTATTTTAATAGGAACCATATTTCCTAAAATTATACTCTTCAACTATGTAGAGGAAGAATTTTATTTGTATTTCTAGCACCTATCACAGTACCTGGCATGCACTTAGTGACTAATAAATGCTTCTGGCTAAGTATACATTCATTTTCCTAGTCTTCTTTTAGAAGAGGGATTCTTAACCTTTTTTTTTTTTTTTTGGTATAATCTTTCCCCTTTGGCCATCTGGTGAAGTCTAAGAACCCCTTCCTCAAAATAAGGTTGTTAAATGCATAAAAAGAAGCAAATAGGACTACGATGGAAATTAATTATGTCGAAATACACTTATAAGAATATTAAAAAATAAAAAGCATATTTTAAGGATTCCTTGAAATCAATCCACATGACCTGGTCTAAGGACTTCAGATTAAAAACTCTTATAGTAAACATGGTGCTGCATGGTTCATGACATTCCTAAAGGTGGTCCCAACCAGATTAAAATGCAATTGGGAAATATTTAACAAAATAAATAAAAATATAAAAAATATTAGATAATGTTCCATATAGTTTCCTAAAGCAATATGGGAGAGATTCTTATGCATGGTTTAGTTCATCTCCCAACCTGTTTCTATTTGAATTTGACAGAACTGCTGTATAGTATGAAAGCAATCATTTCTTAACAGTACACCTCTCCATCTCCCTCATTTTCTTCTCCTTCTCCCTCTCCCTCTCTCTCTTTCCCTTCCTCTCCCTCACCACTTTTTAAAATAGCATTTAGTTATTGGTTTTCTACTGTTTCTACTAGTTCACAAAATATAAACCTTTTTTATGAAATGAAATCTGAAAGGAAAAAATTATTTCATAAAAATGGCTTAGGGTGAGGAAAGACCAAAAAAAAAAAAAAAGAGAGAAAGAGAAAAGAAGAAAAAATCCCTGCCCCAATTTTCTTGTTTCTCTGGTCTATTGTTTCTGTCAGATTTGAATGGTTCCCTTTGAGCCCTTGTTTAAGGGTTACAGAAGGAGTGATTTGGAAATTAGGCACTATCTATTGTCAGAAATGTGTTGATAGTTTTTGAAGAGCTAAGATATTTTAAAAAAATAAAGAAGAGACCTTTGAAATACATGAAAAATGGAGTACTTTAGGAGTCTAATATAGATAAAAGCTTCATCTCTCCTTTTTTTTTTTTTTAGAAATCCAAAAGCCAAAGTCAGAAAAGCAACAATTTAAGATCATTCATGCTGGCTGAAAGGAGGAACAATGGCAGGAGATCTATCAAAACTAAGGGTTTCTTTCTTTTTTTCTTTTTTTAAATCCAGACAGAAACTTCTAAATAAGCCCAGTGGTCATCCACTGCCATCTTAACTCTTTAGATGCTCATAGCCCTTTGTCTTCAGTCAACTGCACTGATCCCTTTTTATGACTTGGGAATCCCTTTTTATTTAAGTAATAATCAGAGCAGAGAGTGGGGAGGTGTTTCATGATTATCCCAGGGAAAAGGATGGAGCACCCAAACTGCACAAATATGTGTGCAATAAGAACCAGCAAAAATAGGGAACTAGCATGTTCCCCAAGGCAAGGGAGAAAGGCAGAAATACATTGGGCAACCGTACCATTTTAAAGTCTTACTTGGTTATCTGTTGTTCAGTTCTTTCAATTATTTCACATCTGTCATGATCCTGTTTGGGATCTTCTTGGCAAAAATACTGGAATGGTTTGCCATTTCCTCCTCCAGCTCATTTTACAGACTAAGAAATGGAGGCCAACAGGGTGAAGTGACTTGTCCAGGGTCATGTGGCTAGTCAGCCTATGAGGCCATATTTGAATTTAGAAAAATGAGTCTTCCTGACTCCCAACCCAGTGCTCTATTCACTGTGCCACCTAGAGGGGAACAAAATGTTTCTAAAGCATTTTTTCATTGGAATGCTTTTTTTCTTAACATTGAAATTTTTACATTGAAATGCTCCTTTGTTATAAATCAAGCATAGGGGGGTTAGCAACTGTCCAGCTTGAGTGTCTTTTGTTTTTCCCAAATAGTGCATCCAGCAAAATTGATTCCAAAAGCCATTTCTTTAAGGTAGATTTAACACTCCGATTCATCAGATGTTTCTTTTAAATCCTGGCCAAGACTCTGGTGGAAGCCACTTTGGGATACAAAGACAGGAAACTGCCTTTGCTCTCGATGACCCCGTGAGCCACTGAACAGGATGGACAATATGTGTGCAGACAAATACATGGAAGGGCACACTGAGGACAGAGAGGGCATCAACCATTGGCATGGCGAGTGTGTTGGAAAAGAGGTGGATGCGCAGAGAAGCATTTTGAGAATAATTGAGAATAAATGGAGATTAGGAGGAGGACTATCACAAGTTTCCATTTACAAGGCAATTGAAGCTCTGCAAAAATTTGTATATTGAACATTTTATTAGAACCTCCTTGAAGGACTTGTGAAGCCAGCATCATTATTATCCCAAAATTAGAGATGACTAATGACCTGAAAGCTCTAAAAAATCTAAGATGACTTGTTCCTTTCCATTTGGTAAAAATAAAACATCACCTTACAGTGTCTTTAATCACATGATATTCCCTACCTATATATTGAAATTGATTTATATCCATTATATTTATAAGGGAAAATTGATTATGAAAATATAGGAAAAAAAACCAAAAATATAAAAAATTTCTTCCAGTACCACCAGGGCACAGCCTCTCCTCCAAGATCTCAGTCTTTGAGAGTACACAGCTAGCAGGATTTGAACTCCGGAAAAGGAGTCTTTCTGACTTGAGGCCAAGCACTATGTCTGCTAGTTACCCCAATCTTGAATAACTATTTCATTATTTCCTATCTACGTGACTCTGGGCAAGTTGTTTCCCCTCTCTTACCCTTAGCTTATTCCTTTGTTAAATGGGGGGATGATATAAGGTAACCTCTCAACTTCTCTGAAACTCTAAGAGTTATGATCTTAATATTTCGTAGATCAGGATCAAGTATTATGTTTTTATTTTTTCTTTAATTAAAAAAAACAAAAACAACTAATTTCTTCCATTTTACTTTAATGGTGAATGGTTCCAGCTATGTTCTATGCACTATATATTCACTTAGTGAAGCATGAATGGCTAATTATTATTGTCATTTGTTTTATGTGCTTGACAAGCAGAGCAATAATTAAATAGGAGAGTCAACATATTTCCAGTCATTACAGCAATTGTGCAGGCCATTTCACAAAAGTAAGAAGGGGAAAATCTCATTATGGTGAAAAATTGAACAAAGGTACTGCTGTCTTTTGAGTGACCATTTACAGTTGCACTATTGCTTACCTTTCACATCTTCATTAACAAATTGATTTCACAAGCTGGAGAAGCAGCTGTCCAACATCTCTAGCTCAGAAAAGTTTCTCAAACTGAGATTTTTGACATTTGCGGGGATATTAATTCTAGTAGAGGATCATAATAAACATCATTAAACTAAGTCAATCAATTTCTTAAAGGATATATGCACTTCTCAAAAGAAAAAATTAAAAATATATGAGAGAATGCTCTATTTAACTAAAAATGAGAAAACGCAAATGAAACTCAGAATTTTTGTCTCTAATTCAGAAAATTGGAAAAAACCTAAAAAATGATAAAAAAAATATTTATTTTGGAGGAAAGGATCATGGAAATATAGACACATGAATGCATTGTTGGTATAAATGTGAAATGATCCAATAATTCTAGAAAGCCACCTGGAATTATATGAAGAGAGTAACGAAGAAAGTAACAAAAAATGTACAAATCTTTTTTTTTTTCACAAAACAGAAGCACCTACTGCTAAGCATATACTCCAAATGAGATCACTGAAAAAACAGAAAGGCTCTATATAAAGCAAAATATTTATAGCAGCACTTTTTGGTATAGCAAAGAAAAATGGGAAACAAAGTGGATTCCCATCAATTGGAAAATGCAAAACAAATAGCAATAGGTGACTGTAATGGAATATTACTAAGACATAAGAAATGAGAAACATGGAAAGATATTTTTTCATATAAAATGATGAAAGTGGAACCTGGAAAACAATATATACAATGGCTAGAATAATTCAAATAGAAAAAATTCAAACCTGAAACCTATGAAAATATAATGGCCACGCTTGTCCCCAGAAAAGAGATATGAGAAGACATTTCCCCTAACTTTGTCACAATTGAGGAGGGGTGAGTACAACTAGAATACTGCATAAAAATCAGTCTTTTTCAGGATGCTGGTTCGTTTTCTGTAAATATTTTTCCTATTTTAAAAATTTAAGTTCCATAACTATTACGAATCTGAGGAAGGATTTGAATTGAGTTCTCTCATCTCCAAGTCCAATGTAACATCTATCCATTGGACCACTCAGATGCCTCTTTTCTGAGCCTGATTTCTCATCTTTAGTGGCAAATGATTCCACCTGAAGTCCCTCCTTTGCAGAGTGAATCTGTGCCCAAATGAGATGATGGATGGAAAACACTTTGCAAAACATGCCATAATATTATCATTGGAAGCACCATCAATGATTGGTCAGGTCTCTGCTTAGGGAACATGATGTTTTAAATGCTAAATTTTCCACTCCCTTATACATATTTTTTATCTACATATTGCCTATAATTAATTTAATATTATTTCTTTAATAATAATTTTTAAAGTAGTAAAGATGTGTAACCAAATTAGAAGTCAGGTAAGTGAAGGCATTGCGAGTATTACCATGAAATACAAATTCATTATGGTGTCCAAACCCATTACTTGGAGGATTCTATTTTGTACGACTTCTATCTGCCTATATTTTGCTTCATTTGCTCATGGAGACAGATACTGGAAAGATGCAAGCTGTGTACAGATGTGTAGGTAAAGAGAGAACTGTTCCAGGATGATAGATTTTGAATTTTGATTTTGCCTTTGGGGTAGAGTAAGATCAGAGAGGCCCTCACATAAATGAAAATGGTGTTTGGAAAGCATGAAAAATATGTTTTACCTTCCATAAATGTTGCATTTTCATAAGATCAAGTGCCACAATATTAAATCTGAAAAACGACTCGAGACGTTTCTATTTGAAGAAATGTCACCTGAGTTCCCATGACCTTTCCAACATCAAACTGTTTCTCTGCAAGAGAGATACTTAAATGATTCAAAGTAAAGACTTAAGCTTCTACTCTTAAAATATTAACATGATTTCTTAGATTTTCTAAATATCTCTATATCAGTGATGTACAAATTCACATGGATTGAATGCTATGAAATAATAAAATAATAATAGCTAAAATTTATATAGAACTTACTATGTGCTGGGCATTGTCCTAAATGCTTTACACTTATCTCTTTTTAAATAAAAAAAAATTTACATCTTGATACAATTTTTAGTAATCATTCTTTGACATTTGGCAATCCACGTTCTCTCTCTCTTTCTTTCTTTCTCTTTCTCTCTCTCTTTTTCCCTTTCTCTTTCTCTCATTCCCTACCCTCAAGATGAGTAATATGATATAGTTCATATATGTGTTATAAAATAAATAATTACATGTACATCATGTTATGAAAGAAAACACATGTCACACTTGAGGAAAAATTCATGAAATAATTCATAACTCTTTTGATTCTCACAACAGCTTTCAAAGTAGGTATTATTATTACTACCCCCATTTTACAGATAAGGAAACCAAGGTAAGCAGGGTTAAGCGACTTGCTCAGGGTCACATAAGCTAGCAAGTGTCTGAAGCCAGATTGGAACTCAGGAGTCAGGACTTCTGATCTGGTAATCTATTCGCTTGTACTACTTAGCTGCCTACACTATAAATATAATCATGTGTATCAGTGTTGTATTGAGTGAATATTATTTTTATAAGTGGTTTTATTTTTTAAATTTAATTTAATTTTTAAATTTATATATTTTTTTCATTTTAGTTTATTATACATCAAGATGAGTTGGAATTTTGAATCTCTGAATTAGACTGAATTTATAATCAGGGGATCTAAGTACAGGTTTAAATTCCAGCTATTACCTATTTAATTGTGTGACTTTGGGTAACTGATGTTGGTTACCTCTCTAGGTTTCTGTTGCCTCATTATTAGATTGATATGGCTAGACTAAATGATCTCTAAACACCATTCCAATTCTAAAACTTAGTTCTGGCTGTGAATGTCAGGCAGTGAGGGCTATCACTTTGCTTTTTCACATCCTTACCCTCACCTATCCCACTAATTTAGAAATGGACAATCATTTTAAGAGAATAGGATCATTCTGTTTTTAAGAGATTATTCATGAATGAGTACAAATGGCCAAAAAAAAAAAAAAGCCACCTTAGAGAAGATGAGGATTTATATTATCCTTCTTGACTAAGTCTGTCAACTGCTTTATCTCCTTTGGGGCAAGAAAGTCTGTAACAAGAAGAGATTCTTAAATTAGGTACTTATGCATGTAACAATTGGTTTTGTAAAGTAAGTGGTCCAAGAGCTTGCTCACATCTCTCCGACCATCCATTCTTCTCCTCTATAAGTTTTCTGAAATAGTCTGGACTCTGATATCAAGGGGTTGAGTCCCAATCACATGAACTAAAGACTATTCTCCCAGGAGGCTAATCTCTGAAAAAGATAATTCATTTTTGGGTTAATGAACAGAAAAGTAGTCATTGGAGAAATCAGAAATCCATTATACCAAAGAGAGAGAATTCAAATTTGGCTTTCATTTCCATTGGTGGCTCTGTCAGATGTTGGAAAATCATTATATTGCTCGCATGCAAGTGATAGGTTATCTCTTGTTGGACAAGGGATGAAAATCCTCCTTTATTCTTGCCGTGATTGGTTTTCAAACAATTTGAACATTCATCTGGATTTTTAAATTATGATTAGAATTGGCCATTCTGCAGTGGTACAAGAATTTCCATGATTGCTGATGTCTTTCCAGTATGGAATGCATTGACGTAAATTCAGTGGAAACATTAGAGTGACTGTGATTTGCATTCAGTGCTTTTTGGTGGATTTTAATTCAATAAAATCAGTCACTGAGTATTTATGAAGTTCCTTCTATTTGCCAGACTTCATGCTTAATATTATAGATACAAAAGCAATAACTGGACAGCCTTCAAGTAGCTTATATTCTACTAGAGCTGAAAGGCAACATGTTTAAAGATATGGTCGTGTAAAAGATCTCTAGGACTCTTGTTTTCCTCATTCGTAAACTGGGATTTAGACCCATTGACTTGAAGGTCCCTTCTAGTTCTAAATCAACGGATCTTACGATTTCTAAAGTCACTTCCATCTTTAAATCTTGTTTCCTCACATTTTGGCCATACTTTCTCAAAGTACTCTCAACCTCACATTTCTATGTAATTTCTTCTTATCCATAAATTCTTTAATTCTCTCCATGACTGTGTGTATGGACCCCTTTGGCATCCTGCTGAAAATTATGAATATTTTCTCAGAATAATTTTTTGAGTTGTTGTTATTCAGTTGTGTCTGACTCTTCACAACTCCATTTGAGGTTTTCCTGACAAAGATACTGGAATGGTTTGCCATTTCCTTCTCCAGCTCATTTTACAAATGAGGAAACTGAGGCAAAGAGGGTTAAGTGGCTTGCTCAGAAATAGTAAGTATGTGAGTCCAGATTTGAACTCAGGAAGATGAGTCCACTCCAGTCCCATCACTTTATTACTGTGCCACTTAGCTATTCATAAAATAATGTATAAATTTTTTAATCTATAGAAATAATAATAGTAAGTAGAGGATGGGGGAAATAAGGAAAGACCAACCTAATCTATGTGTTAGAATGAAATAAACACCCATTTTTTCACTGTTTAAACAGGTAAAAAGATGGCCTATCAAAAGGTGAATGCAGATCAGAGAGCCCCTGGACATTCTCAGTACTTGGACAATGATGACCTGCAGGCCACTGCCCTTGACCTGGAATGGGACATGGAACAGGAGTTGGAGGAGCCTGGTTTTGACCGTTTCCAGCTTGACAGGGCTGAAAACCAGAACCTGGAGAATTCAGATGCTGCAGACCTAGATCTTGATTCCATTCAGCCAGCCACATCCCCCAAAGGAAGATTCCAGAGACTTCAGGAGGACTCAGACTATGTGAGCCGTTATCCAAGAACGACACCAAAGAACAGCCACTGTAATATTTTCCGCTTCTCCAAAATCTTTTGCACTCTGACCTTCTTATTTATTTTGGGAATTGTGATTGGATATTATGCACATACAAAATGCCCTTCCCAGGATCCACCTCCAGGACAATCTGATCCTCAGCTGTACCAAGAGATCCTCAAGGAGATCAAAGCAGAAGATATCCAGAAGCTTTTCAGGTGAGTTTGCTCTCTTCCTAATATTATGGAGGTAAATGTTGGTAACATGGACAATGCTGGCAATCTTTCTAAGGTTTCTTCCCAACTGCCATATCATGAAAATGTAAGTACTCATATCCCGACTTAAAAATTAATTATTTAATATAATTGAGCTGTTGTTGGCTAATTGTTAAATGGCCATGTCTTATTGTAGCTTCTTGAAAACTTGTCTAGACTCAATTTTTCTTTAACCCCAGAAATTTCTTAAGAATCTTCTTCTTAAATATGAGTTTTGAAAATAGACTATTCCTTCAGCCTTCAACAAGTGATAGTGTTGTTTTACTTAGCTACTCAAAGGACACTCGTTGGTAGCTCCTAATGAATGTTTATTAGACTGATACAAAATCAGAGCTTGATTTGCCATGTTAAAAGACCAGGGTATGCCGTAACGCTATTTCCTTGAGAGAAGATCACAAAGAACCAAGCTTTCTCCTCAAGACCTCCCGTGCTTGACATCTTCTCCAGTGCTGGCTGCTTTTCTCATACCTCCAACATGTAAGGTCAAGGGGAAGAGTGGTCCTCCTCATTCCCTTTGGCCATTCCGGAGCTGCCCACTGCCCTCAGCACTTCAAGACCATCTGTTCTCAAAAGTTCCCTCCACTATGCTCCAGGTTACTTAAGAGCTGTTCTTGGAGCACAGCTTTCTCCTTCCCATTTAATCTGTAATTCCTAGCCCTTCCCCTTGCTTTGACCTCCCAGTTTTTCAAAATAACCAATTCCCACAATCTCTGTCCACTGACTATCTCAGTCATTTGCATGAGGAAGCATAATTAAGTTTCTTAATCAACTCCTTGCTTCAGACTCCTCCAAACACATCATTCTGTTTTCTTGAAAATTCATTTCAGTTAAACAGTTTTAGTGTGTAGGCAATGCTTAAATTTGAATAAACATAGGCAGATCAGTGTAACATTTTGTTTTATTTTAAAGTCATTAACTTATATTTATTCTTTGAGATTCACGCCAAACTACCTGGTTCTACCTTTGGTACCATTTAGAAGATGCATTTCTTTTTTATGGTCTAAAGGAGAGGCGGTGATAAGTCCTTTCCTCTGAAAGACTGACATTTTCTGGAGCACTGGGATGGGCACAATATAGGGATGGGAGAATTCCATTTCCTTCCTTTAGAAGTTCCCTGTTTAAACTCATCATTTTGCCCTAGGAAGGTATTTCAAAGCAGGATGGCAAATGAGATTGAATTTGATATTCGAATGGAGTAACAGACTTGCCTTTTGATGGCCCAGACTGCTGAGGAGAAAAGGATAAAATGTGCCGTGTGCTAATTATGGCTTATACCATCACACAAACAAAAACAGGACGCCTTATGCCTGGCATCCCACCTCTCTGTATTTTAGCTAGCAGCAGGCATGGTTTCTCATTTCTCAAATGTTTGGATGAGGGAATAATGAAAAACAGAATGGGGAGGAGGGTGTCTGGAAATTTAGCTATTGTCAAATGTTTAGACTTTTTATAGACAGGGAAGGCTCACGTATCGGTCATTAGTCTCAGTTTTGGATAATTAAACATGAGTTAGGTTATGTTGCATAAATGTACTTGGTAAACATGCCGAACTCATCATATGTTTTCATCTGGTGATTAATCCTTTAAAGAAAGAGTAGGATGTGTTATCTTTGCTTCTCAACAATAACAACGAAAAAGACCTTTTTCAGAAAACAAGGTAGAATTCTATTGTCGTAATCATTGCTGATTCACATGTGAGCCTATGGCAGCATTCAGTTCTTCCCCCCTTCTGAAGGGGCATGATTTGAAAAATTATGATACTGTATTCAGAAAGGAATCTAAGTATTTTTCTACAATGAAATGTAATTTGCAGACCATCATCTGTCTTTTTTTGTAAACTAGCATGTATTATGCTCAGTTGTGACAATGGAGGACTGTATTTTGGAGCCACCATCATGGATCATTTTAGCCTTCATGTGGCTGGCCCAAAAGGCAATCCCTGAGGGATTTCATATGCTTAAAACATCCTTTAATTGTTAATCAGGTATTCTTGAACCTGAGAAAATAATCAAATGGATGGAAAAATGGACTTCAGGGCCTAAGCAATGAATGTCCCACTTCTAGCAACCCCCACATGGAGTTTGACTTTGAAACTTCGATCAAAAAGAATGACTATAGATTAATGGTGACCCCCTAATACACCACCCACCCCTACTCCAAGTAGGCTTTGATTTTTTTATATACCAGCAAGCATATATTTTAATCTGTAAGGGAGTCTAGAGATCACCTAGTCAAATCCATTCATTTTTCATAAAAGAAAACAGGACCACAGAGGATAAATGATTTTCCTGAGACCACAGAGATCATAGGTCAATCAGCACACAATTGTGAAGTATTTAATATGTTCATACACTATGCTAAGATTGTTAAAACAAAAAACAACAAATAATTCCTGCTCTCAGGGAGTACACAGTCCAATGGCATCCATCGGCTATGATAAGCAGATTATGTTAATAGAATGATCATATTCAGACTTGCATGAAGCCATAAAAGTCATTGAACAAACTGTCTTCATTTAGTTATGAGAAAGCAGAGACCTAAAAGGTTAAGTGTATTTCCCAAAGGTAATACGTGGCAGAACCAGGATCTGATGTCTGAATCCAGATCTTTGGACTCCAGATCAAGCATTCTTTTCACCATATCCAAGAGAAATGACATCAGTGATGCATGATTTGGTTGTTCCAAATAATATATGTAACACATTCGATAAAATATAAAAACCCATCTATGTTCACTATTACTGTTTTTATTGTTTGTTTTTTGTTTGAGAGTTTGGACCTTTGATTTCATCCGCCTAAGTCTTGGGGAATTGCCAGAGTCAAATGAGTTTAGTGACTTGTCTTTGCTAATGAGACAGAATTGGAAATAAGGTCTCATTACCCAAAACTGCTACTGTTTCTACTAAGAAGGTTAGAAGTATTGAAGTGTTTGTGTGTATAAACTTATACATATATGTACATAGAAAGATAGATATATATACACACACATATACCCATAAATATGTATGTAGGCATGTACTGTTATTATTGAGCTCTTTAGGTAGAGCAGCTGCTCAGCTCACTTTTTCTAAATGTTATGCATATTGACATTCATTCTCCTTACCTTCTGGATTCCACCCAAGAATGATGGCAAACTCCATTAAACATCTTCACACATTTAGAAAAAAGCTGCCATCAACTGAACCATGAGTGTCATAGCTAACACTATGAATCTTCTGATCCAGGTTTTCAGTGCCTCATGGGATATCATCTAAACTTACTAAAAATGCATTTTTTCCTCCTCCAAATTGTATAAAGGCTCTAAAAAGATTAACTGAATACTTTCATCTACTAAGCCCAAAGTGTTGTGCTCCATGCTTAAGAGCATACAAAAATTACGGCCACTTCTCTTCTCCTTTTGCTCCCCAGCCTTCAAAGATGAAATTTGAAGGGGCTAGAAAGACATGAAACGTCATCTCAAGATAAACGTGGAAGAGAGAGGTAGCATTTCATACTGTTTAGGGAGTGAGCCTCAAAGCTGGGGAGACCTGGGTTCAGATCGTCTCCTGTGTTAGCCAGGGCAAATCATTTAACATCTCAGTGATCTAGGCAATTCTAAGGCTATAAGTTACTGAAAAGTCCATCTGCTTTGGTTACAAATGAAAACCCAAGTCCCTGTCCTGAGCACAAACACAAAGAAGAATTATAAGTTCCATGCTACGAGAGCTAACAAAAGATGCGAGTAACATCTGGTACAGCTCTGTCATAGCAGACTTTATGGAACGAGTAGGATTTGAGTTCTGCCTCAAATGATATAGTCCTTGCCCTTTGTATGTCTGTCTATCTTGCCAATTTAACTCCCTCCCTCTCCCCTTCTCTCCTCTCCTTCTCCCCTTGTTCTCCCCTTGTTCTCCTCTTCTTCTCCCCCTCTCCCCTTCTCTCCTTGTTCTCCTCTTCTTCTCCCCTTCTCTCCTCTCCTTCTCCCCTTGTTCTCCTCTTCTTCTCCCCTTCTCCCCCTTCTCTCCTCCTTTTCCCCTTCTTTCCCCCTCTCCCCTTCTCTCCTTGTTCTCCTCTTCTTCTCCCCTTCTCTCCTCCTTTTCCCCTTCTTTCCCCCTCTCCCCTTCTCCCCTTGTTCTCCTCTTCTTCTCTCCTTCTCCACCTTCTCTCCTCCTTTTCCCTTCTTTCTCTTTCTCCCTTTCTCCCCCTCTTCCACCCCTGTTAGCCTTTCTAACTGTATCTGTCTAACTATCTGTCTGTTTACAGAGAGAGAAAAAGAGAGAGAGAGAATGTTGAAGTTCTCCATTTAAAGTTTATTGCTCCCATTGAGAACACCAAAGTGTATCCTATAGATGTTTTGCCTTCTCATTTATAACACATGGAAACAGACAGGGACAGAAGACCTGGGTTCTATTCCTGTCTCAGTCTCCATGGATCTTAGTTTCTTCAAATGTATCTATATGAGCTTTAAGGTCCTTTCTGGTTCTAAATCCTCTGAGCTCTTAGAAGGTAGAACTTAGCGGTTTATAGTATCATAGATCAGAGCTGGAAGGAACCTCTGAGACCAACAAGTCCATAACAAAGAGGAATAAATTAAGACACAGAGAAATTAAATAATTTACCCAGGGTACCACAGACAGTGTCAGAGAGAGATTTGAACCTACATCTTTCTGCTTCCTATTCAGTAATACCCTTATTCATTGCACAACATTGCCAAATGTTTAATAGAAGGACAACTGATACCGTTCTCTTTCAGAAGCAGGAACACTGAAATACAAAAGGAGTTGAAAGGATGTGCCAAGCTCACATAATTAGTCAGTGGCAGAACCTTTATTCCAGCCTGGTAGAGGAGCCAGATGCCAAATCTCTTCTGTGTGTTTTTGTAGCATCTTGCCCAGTCTCCAGTGCTATTTATGCCTCAGGCAAGCCTTGCACCAAGACCTTATTTTCTCTCCAGGTAAATCCAAAATGAGTCCTTGGTAGCTTTTTTTTTTCTAATCCCTGCCTATATATGGTCAAAAGTGTATGCAGAGAATAGGTGTTTATTAACCTCCTTTTACTCTCCTTCTAAAGAAGGTCTTTAAAATGGGCAGTCGACCTGCCACAGAGATTTTGAAAATTACTTGCAAATTCTCATTGATCATGTAAATTTCCTGTCAAGCCTGAAATCAGGCTGTGAAGATGAGCTGCCTCTGGGATGACATATGTCCCCCAATTAGGATTTTGTTTTTCAGAGTGCTGTGATAATTGCGCATTTTCCGTGTATTTTATAAATTCAGCTATGCAATCTTTTTCATTATTCTCCAGGCTACTGTGTTTTTATGTTTCCTCCTTCTCTTTATGGGCTGCTTCTTCTCCATTCTTTCCTACAGGCTTTCTTCTCTTTAATTTTTTCTTTCTTTTCAACTTCTACAAACTATGCATTTTTCATTCTCTTCCTTTTACCATGATTCTTCCTCTCCCTTTCAAACCCTGAATCTCCTTCCCAATTTTCCTCTAATTTTTGCTGATATTCTCTTCTTACTTCACAAAGGTATGTGTTCCTCAAGTCGGTAAAACCTAATTTCAGATCTTATCTCATTTACTTACAATTTTGGTTTCCTTTCCTGTTCTCAATACTTTATCTTCCTTTCCCTTCTTCCAAATAATTTTCCCCTTAAATTATAAATATAAATATATATATATATATTATAGGAATATAAATATAAAAAATAAATATAAATCTTAATCACCCAATACTCAACTAAATTATGTTTTTCATATCAGGTCGACAAATAGCCATTGTGACATACCTCAGCATGGAGTTACCAACAACTAGTTCTTCTTCCTCTCACTATTCCTAGATGATATCTCTCTAACCTGAGGGCACTGAGGAATCTCTAAGGAGTGACTTTAACAAAATTTATCCTAACAGAAAAAGGAACAACTTTTTAGTTGTGGAGTTTCAGACATTCAGACAGGGGAACTATTTTCAGAGGCTAATGGATTTTCCAGGAGCCCTTAAATTCATATCACATAGGATACCCCCCCCAAGACTCTGCCTCCCTCTTGAATTTACAGTTTAAATGTATAATCATCACTTTATTATATACTACTTTCAATCATATTTCATGTCTTTTTTGGATGAAAAGGAATGCCAAATAATTATTTTGCATCCAGATCCTGATATACTATTGGGTGCAGAGCAAATGTTCAATAAATACTTGGGTGATTGATGACATCTATCCTTAATTTCCTCAATATTTTTCAAATGAAGCCCTACTAATGTCTTAAAGACAGCAATAGTAACAACATTAGTAATCATTGCTGACAATAAATGGTAATAATAATGGATATTTCTATGGTCCTTTAAGGTTCATAAAGCACATTAATTTATTTAGTCATCACAATTCTATGAGTCTATGAATATTTTTATTGAAGCTCAGAAGAGTTAAATGACTTTCCCAGGGCAAAACAGTAAACGACTATGAAGGGATCTAAACCAAAAGCTTTTTGATTCTAAATCAGATCTCTTTCTGTCCTTTTGTGCAACTAATTAGTTACTTTTCTCCTGCTTGGGAAATAATCATTGTTTATTTGAAATGAAATTAAATAAGCATTGCTTCAATTGTTATTATTTTAGTTTATTATCTGAACACACAGTGAAAAGTTATTGGTTTCTCTTTTTACCCAACTGTTAACATATTGAGTTATCATTCCATTAAAAAAAAGATTTTTCATAATCTATATATCTTCCTTTGGAAAGTTGATTTCTTGAACCCTCTTTGCATTTTGTACCCATTAAACTGCATCAAATTTGATGCAGCTTCTCAGTTGTCTCGCTTGTCAAGATATTCTAGATTCTATATTTGCTCATTTCAGTGTGTTAGTAATCTTTCTTTCCTTTGGTTCATTCACTGAGAAGCATTCTATCTTTACCTTTACCAAAGTCATTGACAAAGTAAGGTTAAACTGCATGGTGACAAGTAAAAATCAATGAGGATATTCCCCGGAGCTGCCCTTTCAAGATGACATAACAATCCCTGTTTACTATTTATTCTAAGGTCTCAAGTATTTCCAAATGCATCTAATGATCCTCTTATCTAATCTACACATTTCCATGTTTTCCCAAGGGACAGTTCTATCAAAGATCTGCTAAAAATCTGGGTATATTATGATTACATTGTCTCCATTATCCCTCAGTTTAGTGGCCTCATCAAAAAAGGACATGATACAAGCTTCCACGATGGGTTGTTGATGAAACCTTATTGGTTCATTTCAGGTTCTTTGGTCATTTTATTTGTTTTATTACCTCTTCATTCTTTATGGATTGTTTTCTACCCATACAATTAGGTCCACTTACCTCTTTTCCATTAAGAGTAAGATAACACAGAAATTGAATTAGCTAATTGAAGAAGTGATGCCTGAGACATATAGACTTTGTGAGGATGGAGACCTTTTTTTAGACTGTCTAGAAATGAGTATTTCCACCCTTAAAATTGACATTTTTATTTTCCTACAGAATCACCTATTGGATGATAGTGGGTTGTGCAAAATATTTTTCACTGTGCATTCTTGGCTTTATCTATTATATACTCTAGTACTATTCACTGCTAAAATGTGGACTTCCCCCTACCCCCTTCACCTTAGCTGTTAACCTTTTCTTAAGAAATAACTCCTTTAGCATTTCATTCACATCTCCTGTTTGACTGATGATATTGACTTTGGTATGCTAAAATTATTATCTGGATCCTTTGGGGAAAGTTGGTGATTGAGAAAGAAAGCAATCACATTTGGCTTCCTTCCTGATATTTGTCTTTTCTGTGTCCTGGTAGAAAAGCATATTATAAACAAAAGCTGAAAATGTGAAGAAAGGTTGTTATATTGGCATAGCAACCAACTGGTCCATGAGTAGAATATTGACTTCCTTCATCTTCAGTGAAAATACAACTTTCTGAAGGAGGCCTTTCCTTATACCCCCAATACTCAAGCCTTACCTTTAAACCATTGCCTTCCTTTTTAAACCTTCAATTTAGTCTTCAAATACTTTCAAGTCAGACAACGTTTAAATCTGGCCTCAGACACCAGCTGTGTGAACATGGGAAAGTCACTTAACCTCACCTTCCTCAGTTTCCTCATCTATAAAATGGGATCATAATACCCCATTTCCTATGGGTATTGTTAGGAATCAAATGCAATAAGATCTGTAAAATGTTTGCAAATGTTGAAGTGATATATAAATACTATTAACATAAATTTGTCTCCATTTTCAGAATGTAAACTCTTTGAAAGCAGAGAATTATTTTGCTTCTTTTTGTATCCCAAGTGCTTAGTTCACTGCCTGGCACAGAAAAAAAAAACTTTTCATAAAAGCTTATTTATTGATTGTCTGACTAAATGTTTCCTATATATTAATTTCTACTCCTGGGAATGATGATGATGATGATGATGATGATGATGATGATAAATGCTTGACTAGTGAGATGAAAACCCTTAGCTTCTACTCTGGTATTTGAACAAATCTTTAAATTCTTCCTTGAGGTAATTCCCTCTTCTATCACACTCTACTAATCTTACTGTAAATCCTTCAGGTTCTAATCTAACCATTCCCTAGTTTTGCTTCCATATGCCTTATTCAGCTTCTTTTTGCCTCACACTTGAATGATTACAATAAAAACCCTCAAGCCAGTCTATCCACCTAACCAGGATGAACTTTTTCCTCACTCTGTCCTATACATGACTGCCATGTTTATCTTCCTTATTCATAGGCCTATTCATTTTATAGCATTGTTCCATGCTTACAGTCAGTATTTAGTGGAGGTTAGTTGAATTAGAAAAAAAGAGAGAGAATTTAATTCATTAAGTCCTCATTTACTTCTAGAATAAAATCTTAAATCCTTACTTTAACTTTCAGTGTTCTCACTTATCTGGTGATAATAATCCCCAAATCTTAGTGCAATTTTAAACTTTAATAGCATAGGTAGTGAGGATGTTAAAATAAAAAACTCTATCCTTTGATCTTTTTTTAAAAAACTTTATTAAAGAAAGGGGAACTGGAATTGCCTATGGCTGAAATTAACTACCTCTCTCAACTTTGAATCAAGTTCAAGTTTTCTCCTAAGCTCAGGATTGGTACGGATATAGACCAATCTTGTGCCTGGGGACAGTGTGGCTCCTCCCTAGCACACGATTGGTCCAATTCAAGACCAATCCTGTGCTAGGAAACAGGAGCATGGTCCCTCCCCAGCACAGGATTGGTCCACTTAAGACCAATTCCACAACAGGAAGTAGGGAGGAGGGACCCCTGGGGCATGCTGGGAGATGCAGTTCCCCAGCCACAACACTTCAAAACCCGCCATATATATATATAGCCAGGGTATCCCACTAGTGTTGCTGCAGTTTTAAGCTTTAAAAGATTATATTAAAATAGAGAGAAATATTGCTATAGACAGGGTGTCGCACTAGTCTCAGTGCAGTTTAAGCCTTAATAATACTTATAGATATAGATATAGACTGCATGTCCCCAAAGTCTTGGTGTCGTTTTAAGCACGCACTAAGAGTGCTGGGACATTTTGTTTATATGTCAATTCTAACTGCAGCTAATCTATTTTTCATGTCCCTTATTCTTAAATTGTTTTATTAAATGAGTGTCCCCCAAAGAATAAATGCAAGACAGTCGTTAGTCTCTTACTATGTGCCAAGATCTGAACCAAGTGCTGAGAATACAAATACAAAAGTGAGGGCATCTAGACACGTCAGGAACTTAAATTCCAATGATGGAGACAAGACGGATTGGGGCTTGGTGGTCAGGGTAGGTAGTTACGGCCTGGAAGTTTTCAACAATGGTGAATGGAATGTTAGAGTGATGTGTTCATGGTAGTCATGGCTTGAATGCAGTTAAGGTAGGGGAGGAGGAAAGGTAACATGCAGGGTAGGAAAGAGCTAGAATTAAGATGAGGTCCCAGAGAAAGAAGAGTACAGAAGCTTAGCTCTAGAGGATGACCAGGGCAGGGAATAGGCTCTGACCTCTTCACCTTGGCTATCAGGCATGTCACGTCCATTGGTACATCTATCTGAATCCAAGCCCTTCCGTTTCTCATGTCTCAGTGAAATTGCTCCCTACTCTGAGACGCAACAAGCTTCTCTAGTTTCATGTCTGGTGAAGAGGAGTAACTTTTGACTGTTTTCCAGTGACTCTACAAAGATAGATTTGTCTAGCCAAAGGAATCATTTCTCTATATTAATCTATTAAAGAAAGCTTACCACTCTCTATTTTAATCTCTTTTCTCTTCTGTATTCCCTCAGTAATGTAGCAAATGGGAGGAGAAGAATTTTCCTCTCTCACCCCAAAAGAAATTAATAGCACCTTGGACAGGGTAAAGTAATGACTGTCTTCTACCTAATATTAATTTGTTACCTCAAGTTGGGGAAATAGACATCTGTTACTATATTTATGGAAACCAAGATATGATCATATTCAGAAATTTCTCAGAGTAAACTGGAGACACGTAAGCAAAAATAAACAAACAAATAAATGACCAACTTGGTATATGTCAACCAATAGTTTGTGACACCTAGAACTATGGGTTAAATTGATAACTATGTACTAGGAATGATGACTTCCATAGAGTATGTATTTAGTGAATGTTTTTGAATAAGTGAATGTATAGCTACTTCTTACAAATATGGTTTTTATGCTTCTATTAAAACCAAAGTCTTTCTTCCCAAATATCTTCAGATCTAAAACTCCCTTGGGTTAGGCATTAAAAAAAATTAGGGGGGGGGGAGAAGAGAATGATTTGGACTTCTGATTTAACTTCTCTGATATTACCAATTTAAAATCTGGTTTTTATATAATAAAGGGATATTTCTATCAATGACAATACTCTGCTTTCTAGGAAGGTATTTTTTTACTTCAGATAAAGCAAGGTCCCCTGTGCTGTTGGACAGCTTATTCTTAAAATGGTTCAAATTTAAGGCTTATCTCATTTTTCTCATACCTTTCTTGTTCATCCCAATGCATTTTTTAAATTATTTCAACTACTCATGAAAAAGAAAAAAACAAGTAAATGTAAAATGAGAGAGAATTGTTTTTTTCCTGTGATAAGCAGATGTCAATTTCCTGTGATTTCATTGGATTTCTCTGTACTTTGGGGCCTAGAAAGTTGCTTATAATCATGTTGGACAAAGTAAAAAAGAAGTCTAACCTCTCCAGTGGTGAGAGAGTTTAATTATATGTAATTGTAAGGTCTAGTCTGGTCTGATCTGTAACCTTTCTTAGCTTCAGTTCTTTATCTGTAAAATGGGTAAAATAATATTTGTACCACCTGCCTCAGAGGACTGTTGTAAGAGAATTATTCTATAAACTTCATGTTATATGAGAACAACATTGAATGGGTATAATAATACTTATACCACATGCCTCAGAGAATTGTTGGAAGAAATTATTCTGAAAACTTCAAGGGGTAATATTATTATTATCATTATTACTAAGTATATACTGCTTTAAGGTTTACAAAATTCTTTATAATATTATTTAATTTTATCTTCACAACAACTCTGAGGGTTGGTGCTATCATTATCCACATTTTCTAAATGAGGAAATTGAAGTGGTTAAGTAACTTTCCCAGAGTTACTCAGCTAGTAAATGTTTGGGACTGGATTTGAACATAGATCTTCCTGAACTCCAGGCCCAGCACTCTATTCTTTTCCTCCTTTCTTTTGTTCTCTTCTCTGTCTTTTTCCTTCCTCTTTCCCAATTCCTTTTCCTTTTTTTACTCAGCTAAGTGCCAAGTAGGAAGGAAGGAAGGGAAGGAGGAAAAGAAGTAAGGCAGGAAAGAAGGAAAGAAAGAAAGGAGGGAGAGAAGGAAGAAAAAAGGGGCGGGACAAGGAAAGAAGTAAGGAAGGAAATGAACAAGGAATAAAGGAAAGAAAATTTCCCTTTAAGTTCGTCAAGCCCCATTCTACATATGGGTCAGTGATCCCATTGCTAGGTACATATCTCAAATAGGTCAAAGACAGAAATTCTCTCTATACACCAATATATTTGTAGTAGCAGTTTTTGTACAATCAAAGAACTAAAAACAGTGTCTATTGATTGGGGAGCATCTAAACTAGTTTTGGTACATAAATAAGTTACATGTTGCTTTAGCCTAAAGAAGGATCAACAGGAAAGCAATCTATGCAAAGACTAAAGCAATTAAAATTGAAAGAAAAACAAATTATATTTATATATATGTATGTATATTATAATGATCAAGTATCATGGAAAATAAGAGAAAAGAAAATGAACCCCTTTATTTGTAATAAAAGTAAAATATTTAAATATATAAGGAGAAAGTATATGGAGCCATAAGAATATTTGAAGTTGAGGGAGCTCTTATTTAATTTCTATTTATCACCAATTTTCAGAAATGTTATAAAGGAGACAGGAGCTCCAAATATGTCCAAGAATGAAATGGGCTTCCTTATGAGGGAGTGAGCTCCCCTTCATTGGAGATGCACCTGATGCACATGAGAGGTTTCCCCCAGCTCTGAAATTTTGAATTACTATGATAATTTTATGGAGTGGAAGAACTGGCCAAGCTATTAGGGCATCTCTTCTAACAAATAACATATTCCAAATTTTGCAAGATGTCACTCAGATCTGGGGAAAAATAAGCTGGCTCTGAGGACCCTCTCTCCTTCATTATAACTACAGAAAAATATATTGAGTTTTCTATGTCCAATTTGGGAAATCAGTTTCTGTCTCCAATAACTGATTGTGTATTATCGCTGGATCTTTTATAAGTGAAGCACATTTCTATGGTTTAAAAATTGCTTTCCTGTGTATGTGATGGAGCAATGAATTAAATCCAAATGAGCCTTATATTCACCATGTCATAATGGGCAACTAGTCCCCAGTGGAAGTTTTTATTATCTAATGCAGCCCCAGCTAATGTCTTCCTCTTATGGTTTGCTTCTCAGAAGACTTTGCTGACTTTCCTCTGGAAAATGCAGAGAACTAGAATTTGAGATCAAATTACCTTTTTTATAAACTCCCTAAATCACAGAAAACACCTTAATGTGTTCCCTCCACCCCATATGCAAATCAAATACTGATGGAACAAAGGAAACCATTTCAATTCTATTGAGTTTCTTCTATGCGGAAAGAGAATGAAAATCTTTTTTTTTTTTTTAACAGAAATGGGTGTGCAGGTGGTTTTTACGTTCAATAAAAATACAAAAAGTGTAGGCGTTTTCACTGTTTCTTCAGTCTGCTTTGTCATATTAACTCAGTTCTGTAGGGAAAAACTCATAAAATAAGCCTGTACTAATATTTTAGTTCAAACTGTTTTATAGATTCAAAAAATTCTTATTTATTAGCCTGAATACATGTATACTTATATGATATTTGTATATGCATATGTATGTTGCATGTATATGTGTGTATACACACATATGTGTGTGTGTATATATATATACATATATATATATATATATAAATATGTGCTTCCATGAAACTTCCTATGATACCACCTCATTATATTTGTCTTTGGCGTTTCTTAAAAGCAGAGTAGTCCTTCCATGCTGGATTTGGAGACTGAGACACAAGGGTTTTAATACCAGCTTTTCCATCCATTCCTGTGCGACCATAGGCAAGCTATTTAAATTGTCTGGACATCAGTTTCTTCATCTTTAGAATGAGGATCGTTAGACTAGAATGTCCCAGAGATCCTCTCTACTTATAAATCTATGATCTCCAAATCTTGTAACTCTTATGGTCTCTTCTAGTTTAAAATCTAGTATCCTAGGGTCCTGAAGTTGGAGTAGACATTAAAAATGACCTTGCCTAATACCCTTACCTAATTTAATATATCCCTTTTACTTTCGTTATCCTAGATGCTTATCCAGACACTGCTCAGACCTTGTCAATGGAAAGGAAACTTGATACTTCATGAAATTGCTTATTCTATTATCTGAATTATAAGTAAGCTCTTCCTCAATATGGTGGCAAAAGATGTTTACCTTTTGATCCTACCTACTTTTCCTCTTCTGGAATCTTGATGAACAAATGATTTCTTTTTTTTTTCAAAGTCCTTTAAATTTTTGATTATGGCTTTAAATTTTTGATTATGGTCTAGTAATTCTTAAACTGTCTTTCAATGAGATATTTTATGTTTTCTTCTTTTGATTTTGTTTTATTGTTTCTTAGTATCTCATGAAGTCATTAGCTTCTAGTTGCCCATTTCTAATTTTTAAAAAATGCTTTTCCTCCATCATCTTTTGAGCCTATTTTTTCATTTGACCCATTTCTTCTTGCATTGCTTTCATTTCTCTTCCCCATTTTTCCTCTGCCTCTCTTAAATGATTTTTGAAATCCTTTATGAGCTTTTCTAGAATCTGAGTCCAATTCATACCCCAAACTGGGATCCTCAAGCCCAGGGTGGGACTCCTGGCTTCAGTCTGGGCCCACACAAATCAGATTGCTCAGCACTGACTGCCCTAGACTGGAATTCCAAACTGCACTGCAAGTTTGCTTTGGCTTTACATTGGTTTGGACCCCTATTGGCCCAGTCAGGGTCTCGGGGTCTGGATGTTGGCTTGGGCTCAAGTTCAGAACCTGGCACAGCAGATGAGGGATGGACGTGTGTGGCTTTCCCTTGGATTGCTCCTCCCTCCTTCCTGTTGTCTTTTGCTGACTCTGCTCCCCTCTCACCCCAGTGTACCAGATGTTCTCTGCCTACCTTTCAGGTTTTTCTCTGCTTGAAAGTTGAGTCACTCTGTCTCCTTGTTGGTTCTGTCACTCCTAAATTCATTTTATGGTGTTATTTTAAGATTTATTGGAGAGGATTCTCATAGTGATTTCAAGCTTCCCTGCTTCTATTCTGCCATCTTGGCTCTGGACTGGGAATCTTGTCTCCTTCAGATATTTGAAGGTTAACTTATGTAATCTACCAATTGTCCATCTCCCCCCCCCCCCACTACCAAATAGTTTTCTTTTTAAGATAAATAGCTCTAGTCCTTTAACTATTTCTCTTGTATGCCCAGTTCATGGCATAGTGGTTCACACATGATAAGCAATTAATAGATGTTTATTGATTGACTATTTTAATCTTGTATCTATATAGCTCAGCACATTGCCTTTTACCCAGTTGGCCCTTAATTTATATTGAGTTTAAATGAATCAGACCTGTTTGCTAAAACTCTTAATTAAAAACTTCTCTAACTTATTAGTCTAGGGGATCTATGAAGTCAAAACTATTTTCATAATAATAATAAAATATTTTAGTTTCTAATATGGTAAATATGAACACATATGTCACCTGAATAAAAGTTCTCATTAAATCCACAAAATATTTACAAGAATAAAGAAGTCCTAGGACAAAAAAAAGTTGAAAAATACTGATGTAAGTTATTCTCTCACACTCTGAATATTTCCTATTGTGCTCTCTTTTTATCCTCAAACATACTATAGCTTCCTATTTTTCTGGATTTCAATATGTGGAGGCATATTCTTTTCTCCTAAAATGAAGTTTCTTTGGAAAACGTTTAAAAGAGTCAAGGTATATATTTAAAAAACAAGATCGAAGATGATACAATCAAGTATTAATGAGTCAATAGGGGAAAGGACTATTTTTCTACTGTGCTGATAAAATAGTAGCTGGTATTTATAGAGTGCTTAAAGGTTCGCAAAGAGCTTTACATAAATAAAAAAAATAATAATATCTAACATTTGCTTATTATGGCCAGATACTGTGTGAAGTGCTTTACAATTATTATCTCTTTTGATCTTCACAACAATTCTCGGAGGTAGGTGCTATTATTATAATTTTACAGATAAGGAATATGAGTCAGATGAAGGTTAAGTGACTTGCCAAGGATCATTTATCTAATAAGTTTCTAAGGCAAGATTTCAACCCAAATCTGACTTTGTTCACTGTGTCACCTTCCATATCGCCTATTGGTTTACTTTTTTTTAAACAAGGTTTTTGTTTTGGATGAGAGTCTCATCTCTAAGACTCATTGAGATCAATAAGGCCAAGTTCAACTCACCTTAACATCTTAAGATCACTGTGTTACTTGTAGGTTTTGCATTTTTATATGATATGAGTTGTCATTTTCTTCTTAGGTGTTTTTACTAATAAATTATTGATGATCTTCCTGAGATAGAGTGTTTTATAACTTATTTGAATTTTAAATTTTAACTAAGAGTTTATCTCTTTTCCCATTTTAAGTTTAAAGCCTTTTGGATTATATAATTAAGAACACAAATACATGACTTTTAGTCCTTTAACCATATATTCTAGCCTTGATGGTAGTACATCATTCCACTATTTTAAACACATTCCAGAAAACTCAATTCACCTTTTCAGGAGTATTAAACCAGCATTTAGACCTCCCAAAATCCCAATCCTCAAATGGAACAATCAATGGAAATACCACTTGTGCCCCCAACTCTTTCCATTTTCTGACCTACATGCCAATCTTTAGACATCTTTTCCTCATTTCTTTTGGCAGAATCATTCACTCCTACATGAAAGGCTAAAAGAGAAGAGTTATGGACAGGTTCAGTGAATTTGAAACTATTGTACATTTCAAAATGAGACGCAGCATATTCATATTAGCAAAGGTCAAATAAAGAAAAGAGTCATTTGGACCCAATAGGCAGCCAAGACACAGAACAGGCTTCACAGACTACTTAATGCTTTAGCCTTCCTACATCCTTTCCTTTTATTTTTTCTGGGTCCTATTCTTTTGTTCCTTAAACTCTTCATTGATCTGTTAAATCTATGTGTAAAACACCTTCTCAGGTTTGTAATTATGCTTGATCACAATTTGTTAGAGTAGGTGTGTCCCTGTATGTGCTATATGTGTCTGTGTTAATTTATTTAAGTGGAAAAATAATTTTGCTAATTTATTTTAAGGGATATGGATAGAGACTGAATCTGTGATTTCATTGGCATAGGCAATTCTGAGGAGGAAATTCATTATACAAATATAGACATTTGCTTCAGTTTATAAACTAAGAGGTTGGTCTGGGGCACTGAAAGACTTTTTAAGACTTTTTTTTTTTTGTCCAGGGCACACAGTGAATGTCTCAGAGGCCAGTTTTGAACCCTAGTCCTTCTGGTTAGGAGGCCCATTCCCTCTCCAATATGCCATGCTACTATTGTTTTAATAGAGAATTCACATTTCCGTGTGGATTCAAAGTCTCGTTAATTTATTAACATTTATTTCAGTCAAATATTGAAACATTCATAGGGTGTAAAAAAATTCTGCCAATATCCAACAGCAATGTCCCAATGAATGAATGAATCTCACAAAATGATCCATGCATTCAAATTCGCCCAATTTAAAGTTATAATTATATAAATTATGGCCATTGATTTCAGCTTAATGAAAATATTTAGTGCAAATTTTAAATAATATAACCACTTTATGAGATTCATTATTCTCTCAAATTGGGTCCTACCTACACCAGCCAATAGAAGCAAGGTCAGCAGCACTAATGTAGAGTGGTATCTTCAGTGGGGAAAAAGACTAACCAGGAACAGTTTCTAGGATTTATCCTTGTTATAAACAGAAATTAAAATTTGCCATTTTTTAAACAGAAATTCTAATTGTCACTTTATTATCTCCAGAATTGTTTCTCACATTATCACATACTTAAAAATGTAAAGGGATCTAAAATTTACTTAGTCTAAACCTTTCATTTTTAGGTGGAGAAACTGAGGGTTCAGAGAAAGGTAGAAATTTACATATGCTTATTCAGAAAATAAACTTCAGAGGTGAGATTTGAAGGCATGTTCTATGATTCTAAAGCCTTTGTTCTTTTCATTTCATGCTGTCTCTGTGTGTCAGTGGGTTGATTCACCCCTGCAGAATCCATGAAACAGATAAAGACAAAAACAAAAATATTCTATCTGAAGTCTGAAATTATGTACAGTCTATCTGGGATTTGCAATATTCTTTTTTTTAAACCCTTAACTTCTGTGTATTGGCTCCTAGGTGGAAGAGTGGTAAGGGTGGGCAATGGGGGTCAAGTGACTTGCCCAGGGTCACACAGCTGGGAAGTGTCTGAGGCCGGATTTGAACCTAGGACCTCCCATCTCTAGGCCTGACTCTCAATCCACTGAGCTACCCAGCTGCCCCCAGGAATTTAAAATATTCTATCTAGAGTCTATTGGGAGTTTGGAATACTCTGATCTAGTGTTTATTATAATTGTTGGTTATTTAGAGTCTCAAGTTTGAAATATTCTATAGTCTACATAGAGTTTGAAATAATCTATTCATCTGGAGTTCCTCAGAGAAATTCATGAATGTTTTGATAGAGTCTAGCTCATATCCAAATTCTTGATCACTCTCAGTTCTTCTAGAGTAGTGATTGTTTTGTTCTTCAGATATGTGTCTTCACCATGTAGCACTATCCCTGGCACCTCATTGGAATTTAATCAATTTTAGTTGATTGATTAACAACTTAACTGTAGAAGAAATTCTTTAGGGGATGTGGTTGGATTAGATGGCTACTAATATTCCTTTCAGCAGAAATTCTGCAATTCTGTGATCTTTTATATTTCAATGAACAAAAATCTATTCTGTAATTTTTTATATTTCAATGAACAAAAATCTATTTTCTCCCACTTACCTTGATTGTTATAATTATTTAATGTCTCCTCCAACCATGAAAAGGCATTGTTTAATTATGAACTTCCAAAGAAGCCACTGGATATTGGATATTGGGTACCCCATTCCCACCATTCCCCCCTACTCTCCACTTGGCACCCTGGCTGTCTCCGAGTGCGGTTTCCTTTTCATGTGTTTTAAACTGCTGAAGACAAAGAGTGACTTGTTTCAAGTGGTGTTTTTCCCTCTTTTAGTGATATCACTGCTGAGGATTATATCATCATTCCCAGTTTATTTTCATAAATTTCACATTATCCACTCTTTAAGTACAGAACTGGTATGGTATAAGCAATAACACTAAAAAACTCTTCTCGATTATAGCTCAGCCCTATCCTGGAAGAACCATTCTAAGGATGATGTGTTAATTCGGTATTTTTGCTTCCCCAGTTCTTGTTTACTCAGCTGCAACCTTTTAAAAAGAGTTGCAATTCACCAATTATACGCTATTATGCTATGACACCCAGTGGTGTGCGCTGACTTTTTAAAGCTGCAGGCGGTACTGGAGGAGGGGAAGGGCTCCCTAACAAACGGAAAATGAGACAAGACTATTTAGAAGCCTCTATTCTCGCCCAGGGTCTGAAGTCCTTCAAACTGTAATCATTCCACTTTATTTTTTAAAACAATCCAACCCATAGTTAGATTGTAGAGGGCGATGGGGCAGGAGCTGGAGCTGACCAGAGGGAGGGTTCTGAAAGTGTGACTTAGAATTTCCTTCTCATCCCTTCTCCCACAGTGGGAACCCAGGATGGCTTCTATACTTAGGAAGGGAAATTATTCATTCCCCCATCATGAGTCATTTTATTATTATATTACATGTGATATATAATATATTAATCTTATATTAAATAAATGGGAATGCCAATAAAACAAAATGCCTGCTGACAAGAAGTACCGACATCAAAAGCATTGGAAAGTATGGGTGATAGAATGGAAAGAATGATGGACAAGGAAGTGGGAGACAGATTCTATACTCAGAGATATAACTAGGATGAGAAAATTGAGACATTCTCCCAGAGCACCAAAAGGAAGAGCTGTGCTGAGAGAAGTTTTAGTCTTTCAACAAGAAAGGACTGAAATATGCAACTTCTTTAGCAAGAAAAATTAAATTTTTCTTTAAAAATTTCCAAAAAAATTAGGGAGCTTCCAAATGCTGGCTTCCTTCCTAAGGTCCACCACCCAGGCAACCTCCCCAGCACAGCAGAGGTATTTTGGACAGCAGCCTCCTTGTTTATCTCTTTGTCTTTTTTCAACTCTTTCCCCTTCAGAAAAGACATGAATAAGTTTTTCCTCACTTGCCCTCAGTTTAAAAATTCCTGGTTATTGTTCTTGCAATCTTGGCTCTACAACCAACCTGCTATACAAATTTGGGGAAATCAGTAGATTTCTCTGAACCTCCATTTTCCTTTGTGTAAAATGGGAAGGATGATATGAACTCTGCCTACTACATGGGTTCGTTGTGAGGTTTAAAAACAAGGGGGAGGCGGGAAGGGAAAGGTCCTTTATAAATTGGAAGTATAATCAGAAGGAGAAGTAGCTTCATGGTTTCAAAAGTCCAATGGCCATCGCCCATTTTATGGAGTAAGTACACGAGTAAGAGTCACACCAGATGGGCATGGTTGATGTCTACAACACTGAAAATAATGAGCAAATGGGTAAGATCATTGGTCTACCGGAATATTTTATTATGTGTTAGTATTTCGGAGGCTATGTTCCTCTTTATCTAAAAACAAAGATGGATTGAGCTTGATGAGACCATTATGGTGCAAGATATTGCTATATTTACTGTCACAGAAGCTCTGGGTTCAAATTCTACTAATGATAGTTACTAGGTATATCTCCTTGGGCAAATCACTTAACTTTTCTTAGCCTCAGTCTCTTTCTCTAAATGGGAATAATGTGTAAGGAAGCAAACAAGAATGAACAATAACAAAAACCTTCTCTGGGTTCTTGGTTCTAGTTTAGTCATTTTATTTCTGTCATAGCCAACTCTTAGTGATGTATTTGGAGTTTTCTTGGCAAAGATTGGAATGGTTTGCCATTTCCTTCTCTGGCTCATTTTACAGAGGAGGAAACTGAAGAAAACATGGTTAAATAATTAGCCCAGGTTCACTCATCTCATGAGTTTTGGAGGCTGGATTTGAACTTTATCCACTGCACCACTTAGCTGCCTTGCACAGAGAATTCAGGATGGCTCAGATGCAATCCTATGTGCAAAGTGGTTTATGAGCCTTAAAATGGTATGTAAGTCAGTCAATTAGCAGTCATTTAGTAAGTTAGGTCACACAGTGAAGGGAATTCTGATTGTGGAGTCAGGAACATCTGAGTTCAAATTTGTATTTAAACACTTGGTAAGCTGTGTGACCTTGGGCAAGTCACTTCACTTTGCTTGTTCTTCAACTGTAAAATGAGGATAATAATAGAACCTACCTCACAGGGCTCATATGAAGAAAAAACTTAGCATAGTGCCTAGCATTTAGTAGGCATTTAAATATTTGTTTCCTTCCTTTCAAAATAAATATTCCTTAAGAAATGCTTCCTTCCTTCCTCATTTCCTCCTTCCTTCTTTCCTTAATAAATATTCCTTAATAAATACTTATTTATTTCTTCCCTTTCTTCCTCCCTTCCTTCTTCCTTCCTTAATAAAAGCTTCCTTCTTTCCTACCTCCTTCCCTCTATTCCTACCCTCCTCCTTTCTTCCCTTCCTTCCTTCTACAAAGAAAGGCAAAAACACCCATAGCTATTATGATTATTACTTCATTTTTCTTATTATGTTCAATGAAGTTCAGCTAGAAATGATACCAGGCTAAGTCGCTACCTACTTACTTTTTTATGTTTAATGTTCTGTGAACAATTGTGCAGGTGGATAAAATAATTTATTTTTATAATTGAATGAAAGTGTTGGAATATTAATTTATCTTCTGTGGATTTAAGTCCCTAACTCTGTAGCTATGGAAAAATAACTTTTTTCCCCTTTCATGACTGGTTCCTTTATAGCAACAGAGTACCAGAAATCAAAACACAAATAACAACAAAACACTGGTTTGGGGGACGTGGGATCCCACTACTGTGTGTGCAACCTTGAGCAAGCTTTTTGGCCTCAGTTTCCCCCTCTATAAAATGAGGGGATTGTACTAGATGACCTCTGAGGTTTCTCCCATGCATTAATTTATGATCTATGACTAAATGTTCTTTTCTTAGTCAAAGAGTGGGTGGTTTGGTGTAAGAAGACACTCATTCAGCCTTTATTTAAAACAAACAGCAGAAAGCCAGCATTCAGTGACAGATCTGGAAGATTACTATATTGTTGCATTTTTTTTTAAGAAAAATGAAGCCTCCATTCAGCCTTACAGATGAGATTAATTCCTCTCAGGGACACATGATTTATAGGAGTAATCCTTGAGCTCACCTTCCCATGGCTATCTTTCTTTTGGTATCTATCTACCTCCTGTGGATATAGCCAGATGTTTCCCTCAAACACCAAACTTTATGGAAGCATATTGGTGATTAAATAGTAAAAAAGGAGAAACATAATTCACAAAATTGCTTTTTAGGGGCTAAGCTAAAATTTGTTTCATCTTGGCCTAAGCAGAATTCATAGCTATGGGAACAGAGTGGGAAAACCCTGGCCCTTAGGGCTTATCCTTGTTCAATTTATGGTATTAAGGAAAGTTAAATGTCGGATGATTGTTCCTCATGTTCCCCATTGAGATAAATGAATAATTAATATTTATATATGCTTTAAGGTTTGAGAAGTGCTTTACAAATATTATTTGATCCTCACAACAACCCTAGAGGTAGGTGCTGTTGTTATCCCTATTTTATGAATGAGGAAACTGAGGCAAACAGGGTTAAATGATTTGAATTCATTTAAACTCAGGCTTTCCTGACTCCAGGACCAGTGCCCTGACCATTGCACCACCTAGCTGCCCAGGCCAAGTCTAAAGGAGAGTTTCAGTGGTGAGATGCAGGTGTCCATGCCCTGCTATAGGCATGTTGTCATGGGATAGATTCACTGCAAAATGAAGATTTTTGAAGCAGATAAGAAGCAATTTTAGAATAAAATAGAATAGAAAGAAGAACTCCTTCCCAGTGGTTGCAAAAGCTTGAGGCTAAGGTTGATTTTTGCTGGACAGGGACTTCAGGGCATCATAGATCTTAGAGTTTCATAATCTGCTCTCCTGGATTACATCTCAAGAGCTCTGCAAACTTGGATAGGTGAATAATCTTTGTTTTCCTGTATATTTAATTTTATGCATTTAAAAAATCATTCAGAGGAATCTATGGGCTTCATAGTCTATGAAAAGGGTCCAGGGCAGAAATAAAGTCAACAGCCCTTGTTGTAGAGCCAGAAGGAACCTCAAAAGACTCCTAGTCCTCCCCCCTCATTTTATAGTAGAGGAACCTGATTCTAAGAAGGCAAAGAAATTACCCATCAACACACACCATCAGAAGAAGGATTTGAACCTTGGTCTTTTGACTGCAGAACTGGTGAAATCCACTGTAGGGCACTACCTCATTTACCTTGTTTGGGCTGTGGTATTTGATTTTGTCAAGAGTTGGGAGCATCAATGGTATCCATGCGATGAACATGGTGGCTTCCAACTCTATGTGAATGAACATATGTCAGTGAAGTATCCTTGGGCTTAGAGGTTGCTTGAGGTTGATGCTTGTAAGGTTAGAGTAGCTTTAGGTGGACCTTTGAAATGAAGACAAGGGATTAGGTATAAATCCTGCCTGCCTCCAATACTTTACTGTGTGACTACTTGCAAGACACTTGATATTGTTAGAGCCTCAGTGTACTGATTTGTAAAATGGATTAAATGATATTTATTGGGGAACTGATTCAAAAATGTTAAAATTCTACACAAAAGAATTGAGCATAATAAGAGTAGAATAACTTCTCCAGAAGTTTGTACTGTCAAAAATAAAAAAAATAAAATAAAGTAAACCTTTTCTCATTTTGCTTTGTCTTTTTGAGGTAGCAATTAGAGATAATTATCCCTCTATTTTATGTAATCTCTCAAAAGTCTTCTGGATAATTTGAAATGTTAGGGAAACAAAAGCATTTTAGAGTTTGACTACTAATATGAAATAAATACAAATAAGATCACCAGAGTAACAAACAATAAAACATATTTGCCTGCCATATTTCTCCTTATACATTAGAAGTCCACATTTGAAAAAAACTTATTATTGAACCATTTCTTTCATTACCTTTATCTGCTCAGTTTATATAAGTATTAAATTTTCAAGAAACAATTTTTTTAAGGGATGGGATCATGTTTAATAATTTTCTTGTTCCTCCCACATTCATATCCAAGTATTGAATAAATACATAATAAGTATTCAGAAAATGTGCCTTGACTTGATATTTTGTGTGTTCGCTCATTAGAATGTAAGTGCCTTGAGGGTAGTGCTTGTCTTTGTGTGTGTGTGTGCGTGTGTATGTTCAATTTGGTGAATTATATTAACTATGATTTATGGATTTGAATTATCCCTCCAGTGATGCAAATTATCTCCCATCTCTGCTTCTCAGACTATACATCTCTTGTCTATGTCCTCCTATAAGCTAGCCTTTCACCTAAAAGATACTCATATTAGGGTTAATTATTCTGATCAAATTTGGTTTATATATAAGTAAAGACCTCACGTATAGGTGGTACAGTCTACAATACAAGTCTTGACAGATGGTTCAAACCCAAATATCTCCTCCTCATTGTGTGTCTCCTAATGTGTCTAGCTGCTTATTTATATTGGCAGGTTAAATAGAAGAGACCTCCATGTAAAACATAATATGGCGTGACGTGCTAGGCATTCCACAACTAGTAAAACAAGATTGGATAGAGTTTCAGACATCATTTAAACTCATTCCCAAACAACTGGGATGCTAGCACATAGGACTTGAAGGCTAATGGGGAAACTTTGGGATTACTTTTTGACCGATGATAAACATAAGAAGAAAACAGGGAATCCATCCATTAAAAGATGCTGATGGGGGCAGCTGGGTAGCTCAGTGGATGGAGAGTCGGGCCTAGAGACAGGAGGTTCTGGGTTCAAACCCGGCCTCAGCCACTTCCCAGCTGTGTGACCCTGGGCAAGTCACTTGACCCCCATTGCTCACTCTTACCAATCTTCCACCTATGAGACAATACACCGAAGTACAAGGGTTTAAAAAAAAAAGGAGAAAAAAAGATGCTAATCAGCTATTGAGGTATGAAGTCTTTAAGTGGAAAAAGAAAGCAATAGATTTTTGCCCCCCTCCCCACCACACCAAGGCAGAAATGTATTCTTTCTGCTTATTTCTAGTAAATAAATTAAAATGAAACATCTATTTATTAAGACTATGTAACATCCTGTGCCAGATCTTAGAGAAATAAAAAAAAAATTGAGACAATCTTAGACTTCATGTATGTGTATGGGGTGGTGATGATGGAGGGAAAAGACGATAATAAATCCATTTAAAATTTATAAAGTATTTTACATTGACTGTGAGATGGATGTCAACATTTTCCACATGAGGAAAATGAGCCTGAACAAATTTAGTGACTGTGGCCAGGGTCATTCAAATAAAAAGGATCTGAGGCAGAATGTGAACACGGGTCTTTCTGATTCCAAATCTGGTGGGCTAGCACCCCTACACACACAATGAATAGACTAAATCTTAAATAAAACAGGTGCAAGATATAAATAAAAGACAATTTGAGGAGAGATAGCATTAACTGTTGAGAGGAGAGAAGAGGAAGATGTGACACATGTATGAGACTAGAGGAGAAAATCTCAGAGAAACTATCATCTAAGCTGATCATGAACAGATGATAAGGTTTCAGAGTTATAGTTGAGGGAGGAGTGTATTCCAGGTGTGGAGAAAGCTTATAGAATGTCACCTTTGGGAAGAAGCTTGTAATAATGTTCTTCTTCAAGGTACTTAGGAATGTTTATCCTGGGAAAGAAGAGATGGAATAATACCTTTTTTTCAAATATTTGAAGAACAGCATTATTGAGTGGGGAATTTGACTTAGTCTGCATGACTTCAGGGAATTGTCTAAGATCCAGGAGTGGAAATTTCAAATAGAGGGATTTAGATTTGATATAAAGAATAGCACTTCCCAGAAAGAATGCAATCTCCCAAGGGTCTGAGAGATATTGCTCTTCCTGGGACTTTGAGGCTCTATTTGGTATTAGTAGTAGCAAGGATGGCAGACTCCATCTCCAAAAGAAAGATTCCTCCCCTTGACAATGGACTATGGATTGAGAGCAGGACTAGTGATGGAGGGAACATTGGAGTAGGGTGGAGAAGCACACTGTTATACCCAGGGCTATTGGGAAACTGACTCAGAGAATATAAGTGATGTATATTTAGTCATCTAGTTAATAAGTGGCAGAACCAAGATTTGAACTCTCAAGTTTTTCTGTTTTCTTTCATATATACTCTCACACAATCAGTCAACCACCAAGCCCTTGTCATGTGTCAGGGACTATACTCAGAACTCAGAATGATTCGGTCTCATGTATTGTTCTTAGCTTATCCAGAAGATTTTTTTGAAAACAATAATATATTCTGGGTTCAGTGTCTATTTGTCCTGATGAGAGCATCAAATATCAGGAAACTTGACCATTAGGTTACGAAAAGAAACATATACACTTCATGTAGCCAATATGGTGTGAACTCCAGAACAAGGGCCACCTGGGGTTCTCCTTTATCTAAAGTTGCCTAATGTCTAAATCAGAGTTTCTAGGACATTTTAAAAATATGAGTTATAAAAGCCTGCAGTGGAGTTCTGGATCAGCGAACACTGTCTGAATGGATTATCACTTGACACTCTCTATGCTGTAATAATGTCATGATAAATGGGGAATGACACCAGCTGCCTCTTTATCTCCCACGATGACCACTTTGATGAGACTGATTTCTTGTTTCTCCTTTCCCTGTGCCCCTCCACATCTCTCTATTTTGGGAAAGCCTCAGCACCTTCTTAGTTCCTAGACGTGACAATGATCAGTCTGCCATCTTGCCCTTAAGAGGTTTTTTCACCTGACTGACTTCAATTGTTAATGTAAGCAAATGTGTGGGGCAGTGAAAAGGGCGCCAAATGTGGAATCAGAGGATCTGGGTTCGGGTTCTTGTTTTTCTATTTACAGTGGGGTTCACTGAAGGACACAATCCTTCTGGTCCTCTATTTCTTCATCTATAAAGCAAAAGGTAGGGGATAGACTAGATGAGCTGAGATCCTTTCCAGTTCTAGAACTGTGGGTTATTTTTCACAGCTTCACATGTATGAGTACCATATTGGTTGCCTTATCAATGGGTAACAGAGGGAGAGAATTTAGAACTCAAAAAAATCTTTTAATGCTATGTTAAAGGGGGTAGCTAGGTGCCTTACTGATAGAGTCAGACCTAGAGTGAGGAGGTCACTGTGTGACCCTGGACAAGTCCCTTACTCCTCATTGCCTAAGCCCTTATATTTTCATACTTTGGAACCAATAGATAGTATAGATACTAAGGTGAAAGATAAGGGTTTATTTTAAAAATGACTTAAAACTGTGGACAAGGAAAGAAAAAGGAAACTTTGGTTTAATAGTACTTAGGGTCATATCTAAAAAAAACACCTCAATTTGGTATAATATGAGCCATATATTCATGCCTCTTCGTATAGAAAACTAACTCTACATACATAGTGCCATAAAGATTTTCTCGAACAGCCTCTTTTCTTTTCCCCCAAGAATCATACTCTAGTACAGGATATACAAAATCACTCTCTGTGATGTTCATTCATGTCACAAACTAAGGAGTCAACTAAAATACAGGCTAAAAAGAGGAACTTAGTGGGAGATCCAATAGGTACACAAGGTTTGGAAGAGGAAGAGGAGTCTGGTCAGTTGGGAATTATTGTTTGAGTACTGTGAAGAACACACACTCAGGAAGGGAGTAGGGCATAGCATTTTAGACCCAATAGCCTCTAGAGAAGATTGGGGTCAGTGTGGGCGCAGATGATTGCTGGTCCAGATGAAATATCACATTAAATAAGTTCTACTTGAGGCAGGTGTTTTTTACATGGGGTTTATGGGCCTCCAAGAGAACCCTAGATAGCTCTCTGAGCATCCATCAACTTGGATGGGAAGAGCATTACCTCTTTATCTCAATAAAATTGATTTCCTGTGTAATCCAATATATTTTATTTTATGCATCCAAAAGCATTATTCTGAGAAGAGATTCATACATTTCACCCAACTGCCAAAAGGAATATTTGACAGAAAAGAGTTAAGAACTTTATGAGGGGATGAGGAGGATACTATAGTGGAGAGAGTGTAATAGGTAATTTGGAACTGAAATCAGGAACACCAATGTGAGAATTCCACCTTTGAAATATATCTCTGTGAATCTGTACAAGGTATTTAAAGTTTCTTAATCTTAGTTTTCTCATCTATAAATGGGAATAAATAATATCTGTGTCATCCACCTCATAGGATTATTGTAATGATCAAATTAAAAAATATATATACATATGGATACCTATTATTATGATGATCATTATAAGTTTCTTTGACTAAAATGTCATCTCCTGGTGACCAACCTTTGTGAGTATTTTTAAACTTGTCTATGTTTTATATTCATAGATTAAAAGCTGAAAGAATTAGGAATCTTCTCATCCAATGTAACTAGGATCCAGAGAGTTAAAGTGACTCACCAAAAGGCACACAGGGAGCAAGTGAAAATTGAACACAAATCCTCTAAATTCAAAATTGCACTGCTTGGGCTTTCTTTTTAAAAAGCTATAATCTAAAAAAATAAAATGAAATTTCATAGGAATAAATATAACATATCAAAAAATATATATGTGTGTGTATGCACACATATATACATATATATGTGATGCAAGATGAGAATAGTACGACTAGCCAAGGACTTATCTGTAATAGGTTGGAGGTTTGAGCTGATTTGCAGTCCATTGAGCCAATAGTATGATAAGTCAAACATGAAATAGGATTTGGGACCCATTATACCCCATCAGAAAGACCACATTTTTGCTATATTTTATACATTTGGAGATATAACTTTGAGAAAGCATAATGATAAGTTATGGGATGGTGGATAGCCTTGAGTTCATACTATATACACTGTATGAATTTATGAAACACCAACTATAACCAGTAGGACCCTCTCCTAAATGTTGGTATCTAGGTGTTACGGTTTGGGGCTGGTGTCAGGAAGACTCTTCTTCCGGAGTTCAAATTTTTTTAGCTGTGTGACCTCAGGCAAGTCATATAACCCTGTTTGCCTCGGTTTGCTCATTTATGAAATGAGCAGGAGAAGGAAATAGCAAATAACACCAATATTTTTGCTAAGAAAACCTCAAACAAAGTCACAAAGACTTGAATGTGACTGAAACAACTGAAACACAAAACTGCTGTTTCTGAAAGATAATAGGCTCAAAGAGGAAACAATTCTAGCCTTCCAAGAACTGATTACCTGTCACTTATAAGGACTGGTTGAAAGAAGGAGAGATGTTTAGCCTAAATAAAAGAAAACTTAGGGCAGAAGGTATCAGCATAGCCACTGTCTTCAAGTGATTGCAAGGCTAGCAACTGAAAGAGGGATTAGATGAATTCTAATTGGCTCCAGGGATACAAAACTAGGCATAATAGATGCAAGAAAAAAGAGGTCCATTTAGATCTGATGTGAGGGAGAACTTCTATCAGCATTCCTTAAAGTGTAGTGAACTGTTCATTGTCAATAAAGGTCTTCCAACAAAGACTGGACCATAATTCATTGACTATATTAGAGAGGGGTCTTTTCAGTTAGGTGTTGGACTGAATGGCTACTGTGATCTCTCTAATTCTGACATCTTGTAATTTTAATACTTTTCTAATATAAGGAAAGCTGGAAAAGAGGAGGTAAATTTACATAAGGTATACTGAAACCAACGATCTGTAGAATGATTCCTTCTGAATAGCACTTAGAGACAGCTCCCTGAACTCAGAATCTCTAACAGTGTATTCATCTGGACCTTGTTAACAGAGCAGATCACTGATCTCATTTAAAACCAGCAAGGCTGAATATTTGCTTCCAAGAGGTATGGCTTAGGCAACCATTCTCCCTGAAATGACAGGAGGCAAGGTTTGATATTGATCAGCGATAATGAAATTGATATGGTCCATGTATTAATCAATTTTAATAATTGTGTGTTACAATAGCCTTCCAATAAAGAACCCCTTATTTCCAATTCCATCCATTTAGACTCTATCTTCATGGCTACTCCATGAGTGATTGGAAAATGAAAAATGCAGTCATTCTCAATATTGATGTTACATAATCTATTGGCCTTTAAAAAACTTAAACAATGAAATATCAGCCTGAATGTTTTGATGTCCTATAGACACAGCCTTAGAAAATTAATGATCAGATAGAGAAAAACTAATTTCATTTAATGAAAATCATTTTCTCACAAAATAGAGACTTGATTCAGGAGCCATCCAAAACAAAAATGTAGCACAATAAGAATTGTTAAAAGATGAACTTGTTTTCATTGCATAATTTTCTGGTTTTCTTCTACTTTTCTTCTGATTACTGTTGGAGTATTATGCTCAGTCCTGAGCTTCAGAGCTTAGGAAATGTCATGGAGAGACTAGAGAGTCCATGGAAGGACAACCAGAATGGTGAAGGGTTTTGAGTTCATAATTATATTCTCTATGAATAAAAAGACAGAATGTGATGCTTTGGGCTAATTTTCTTCTTTCTCATTTTAAAATTGTTACTTTTCTCTTTATTTCATCTTTTGTCTTTAAACATTTTTAAGCTGTATTGGGTAAATTTCTACCATAATTAATATTTTAAGAAGGAACACTTATTTCTTTAAAAAATTGGTATAGCCAAGTATATAAAATGAATATGCCTCAGATTATTTACCATTCTTTAAGAATATTTAAAAATTATATAAGATATTTATACAAGGCTAATTCTACCATGGTAAGTGACTAATGTTTTCTAAATTTTGTAATTATTTTGAAAGACTTCCCTTTCTGTTGTATTATTTTCTCTAGATTTTCTTGTTTTATATATAGCTGCTATTAATTTTTGAGATTCATTTTTAATCCTGCTGTTAGTGAAGGCATTAATTTGCTTTATTTCTTTGCTGATTCTCTAGGGTTTTCTAATACACCTTCATGTCATCTGAAACTAGGGATTGTTTTTTTTTCTTTCTCCTATATTTATGCCTTTAATTTCTTATATCTAATTACTGCTGGAATTTTTATAAATTTAATACACCATTGGGAATAGGGAAATTTTGTTTAATTCTAGTATTTATTGGGACATATAGTCTTTCCCACACTGCAAATGCTAGCTCTTAGTTTTAGTTATATATTTTTATCATATTGAAGATGATCTTTCTATGCTTAAGTTGAAAGAGTTTTCTTTAGCAAAAATGTTTTAAATTATTAAAGGCTTTTCTCTCTCCTTCATGTACTGATCTAATTATGAGGGTGTTGTTGGATTCCATGTAATTAAGTATGTGGTTTTCCTCAAGGTTCTCTTTTTATCCCTAGTATTAATTCTACTTGACTAAAGTCTAAGATTTTTTTTATATATAGCCATATATCAAAATAATCCTTGGCCACCATTCTCCTACATGTGTAGTTTTTCTCATTAGAAATTAAATTCATTGAGGACAGTGACTGTCTTTGCTTTTGCATTTTTATTGTTAACACTTAGTCTTGTACACAGGTAATTACTAAATGCCACCCCTCTCCCCCAAGTCATTTATTCTCTTTACTAGGATTTCATTTTTTTTTAATTTTAAACCCTTAACTTCTGTGTATTGACTTATAGGTGGAAGAGTGGTAAGGGTAGGCAATGGGGGTCAAGCGACTAGCCCAGGGTCACACAGCTGGGAAGTGTCTGAGGCCGGATTTGAACCCAGGACCTCCTGTCTCTAGGCCTGGCTCTCAATCCACTGAGCTACCCAGCTGCCCCCTGGCATTTTTACATTTTACAAAAGTTACCCCAAACAATGTTATTGTTATTGATAAATAGTTCTCATTCTTTCCTTTATTTCTCTATACTGTAGGTATTATAATACAAATTGTTTCATGAAAGGAGTTTGATAGAATATTTTCACTTTTTATTTTTGTAATACAAATTTACATAGTATAAGTATTGTCCTTTAAATGGTTAGAAAAATCATCTCTAAGTCTTTCTGCCATAGAGTTGTTATTTCTTCTTGTATTCTTTTCACAACTACTTCAAATCTATTTTCTGTGATTAAATTGTTTAGGATCTCTATTTAGTATTTTCTTAATCTGGATGTAATTCTGTAGCTAATCCTCAGTTTCTTTTGAATTCTCTTTTTTTCTGACATAATTTTTCATATTTAAAGAGAATTGCTTTAAAAGTAGTTTAGAACAGGTACAACTTTTTAAAAGACATTTAGAATAACTTCCTGAGATTTTAAAACAGCTAAAGAAAATAATGAAATAGCTTTATGTAAGACTACATTGTTATTGTTGAACTATTAAATATGAAATACGGTATATTTCAATGCCTGCACAATAGCTTGGGGAAGGAATTGCTCTTAGACTTTTGAATAATTATCCCAAACCTTATTTTTTTAAATTTGTTTTGCTGTGAACCCTCCTTGCTTTCTCAGCGCCTGACAACACAGTCAAATAATAAATATTTGTTGAAAGTGACAAGTCAATAAAGATACATAAAAACAATGAAAATCTGCAAGTTTTAAATTTGAAAATAACCTCATGAGGGATGGGGAACCAAGTAGGATGAGAGAGAAGTAGAAATTAATATAATAGAATATTGCTATATGAAAACTTCTTCAATAATGAACATTTTTGTGCTTTCTGTGATAAAGCAGAAATAAGAAGATATCTTGCTGCCCAGTTCTATCCATTGTATCTCTGTAAGCAATGCAGCATAGGTTTCAAAGCTATTTTTTGGCAATCCGTGTTGGCAATCCATTTGAACGATGGACAATTTAATTTCATGTTATTCTGGAGGTGAAAGATAATACTGGGTAGAAGTTATTTGGAAGTTGTTTTGCACCAAATACCAGCAAGAACTTTCTTATATGTATAACTTCAATAACAAATGATTTGCTTTGGGTAATAATGAATTTCTACCAGGGAAAGTGTTCAAACCAACATTGAATGGCTTTTTGTTAGAGATCTTTTAAAGGGAATTCATATGTTGGGAGGGAGGTTAAATTGAATAACCTTTAATATGCCTGTTAATTTCATGAAGATTCTGTAACTTAATTTTTTTTGTCTGTCCTTTTTCCCCTACTAGATTCAGTAGACAATAAGTTTTAGGTCAAAAAGGGGAAAAGATAATTTAATCCAACCTCTTCATTTTAAAGATGAGAAAACTGAGGCCTAAAGTGTTAGATTGACTTTCAGTCATCCAAGTTATACAGCAAAGATTTGGGGTTTTTATTCCAATAAAGTGCCTTTCCCACATTATTTGTCTCCCCAAATAATATATTTTCCTGATTTGGAGGCAGGTGGTACAATAAACTTTTTAATAGATTCTGACTATGCATGCTACTCACTTGAATTTGAGAGGTGAAGGGAAATAAAGCCTTTCCAAAAAAAATAGATACATTTCCTTTTATTGGTCCTCATTTCTACTAAATTGCTAGTTCTATGAACCATAAATGAGACAATCTCTCTGATTTAGAGCTGCCGTTTCTCTTTAACAGTCTACCAAATCTGAATTACACATGTAAGAGAACAAGTTCATTCTGTAAATTTGATATTAATTCAAATGCAGATTAAAGGAAAATAATTTCATTTCAAACATTAGGTTTCAAACTTCCTTTCCCAGTCCAAAGTGGGAAATTTTGATCTCAATTTAAAACTTTTTTCCCAGCACTAGGCATGGCTTTTTTTGGAGAGAAATTCTTGGCACCAATTCATGAAATTTCATAAATTTTACTGAACTCAAAATAGAAATTTAGGGTAAAAGTATGACCTAAAAGGTCGTGTCAACTATTTTTCACAGTTTTTTGGGTCAGGGAATTTGAGAAAGTCCAATAATTTGCTCAAGTTCACATAGCTAGATAGCAAAATATTATCCCTTCTTAAGCCATTAAAAATGTAATATACATTATTCTGCATGTAGGGTCATTTTAAATCTTAATTTCGGCCAAAGAGTCAGCAAATAAAGAATCAAGCAGCTGGAAAGGACCTTCAAAGTCACCAGTCTTTGCTACATTTAAATCATAAATCTTTACACAGGACTATATCACAGTAAAAGTGATTTTCTTGCCTCTTCTTGAAACAACTGGAAAGATGGTGTCCTACTATTGTTGGCAGGTGATCCATGTAGACCTGTTTTCACAGTTGTTCTTGGTTTTTCTTGAAAGGAAGGATTTCTTTGCCTTCTACCTTTAATCCTTCCCCAGAACAAGAGCTTCTCCAAACCCATTTTGGTTGCTTGCCTACTTGTAGATATAGCTTAGATGAGACAGGAATCACTAACTCTATTCCTTCAAGTTAGATGGAGGACCACTAGGCTTTACCATGTCCTGCCCTATAGTCCTAACATCTTCTGGGTCTTGCTTTCTGCCAGACTTTAGCATCTTCAGTCTTCTAGGCATTATCATCTGGCCTACCGATATAGTCTAAGAAACTTTGAGTATTACCTTCCTCTCCTCTACTGAACCTTTAAGATATCTGGGTCCTTCTAAACGGACTGTTACTGGGCTTCCACTTCTGTGCCATTTTCCACAATTAGAGCATGAGTTCCCTAAGAGCAAGGACCATATCTTTTTTTTTTTTAATTTCTATCCTCACCATTTAATACATTGCTTGGCACACAGTGAACACTTAGTAAGTGATTTTTGTTTTTTTATGTTCATTTACTCATTCATGCCTCCCTACCTTCTGGGACTCTTGTCCATGGTCCTGTCTATTAGTTCCACTCCAGGGCTCCAACCAATGTTCTGGGAGATTTCTTTGCCTTTTCTCTGAATGTTTGAGGGTATTCAACAGTTATACCTCACTTTTACCACAGACCCATCATTTTCAGTCCTGTATTTCTTTCCTGATATCCTTTCCTCCAAGCTCCTTTTTAATCCCCTGTTTATGTTTCATAGCTGATTTACACATCATCTCTGTTATCCTCAGTGTAGCACTTTTAATTCCTTGGAGGCTATTGTGTTGCGTGGCTCACAACTATGTAACAATACCAGGAATGTTGGCATTAAAAAGATGAATTCTGAAAGTATCTGGTTCTCTTCAGTATTATTTTCTTGCATCATAACAATAATAATTTAAGAATCAATCCACATATTTCTTGTGAAGATTTATGTGAACATAGTTTCTTTGAAAACAAGTAAGTATATGTAAGGACACTTTAATTATCCTGTAATTGGTCCAGAATCTTGTAAGTTTTGTTCATTAAAAAACTTGTGCCAATAATAAGGTCACAACTGTGGGCTTGAGCACAGCTCAGAACAAGTAACTGCATTCCTTGTCCCTAGACTATCTAATCCTATGTAAACATTTAGCAAATGTGTCTTTAGTTTAAAAATAATGTTGAGATAACTATTGAAGGAACACAGAATCACAAAGCCTCAGATGAAAATTAACACAGATACCATCTAGCCCAACCTGCCCTTAAAATAGGAATCTGCTCTAGAACTTGTGAATATCCAGACTTTACTTAAGGACCTCAAAAGAGGGGGGGATACTCAAATTCCTTAGGGAGCTCATTCTGCTTTGTGGATCAATGCAAGTTCTTTAACCATTGTGGAGAAAACAATTAGCATGGAGGCATAGCAATGTCATTCTTGTATAATATTAATCATAGTTCATGTTTTTCTTAAAATTTCCCAGTTTCCAAAATATTTTTCACATGATAACTATGTGGGGTGGTTAATGATATCCCTATTTTTCAGCTGAAGAAATCAAAACTGTGAAAAGCTAGTACGTTTACAGAGTTAGGTTTAAAACAAAGGTCGGGGGGGGGGGGCAGTTAGGTGGCTCAGTGGATAGAAAGATAGGGCCAGAGATAGAAGGTCCTGAGTTCAGATACTTCCTAGCTGTGTGACCCTGGCTAAGTCACTTAGTCCCCATTGCCTAGCCTTTAGTTCTCTCTGTGTGTATCTCTCTGTATCTCTCACATCTATCTATCCCTATCCATCATTTATCTGTCTCTCTGTCTCTTTGTCTCTCTCTGTCTTTCTGCCTCTTCTATCTATTTTTATTCAACATTTATTTGTCTCTGTCTCTTTTCTGTCTAAGTCTCTCTCTCTCTCTCTCTCTCTCTCTCTCTCTCTCTCTCTCTCTCTCTCTCTCTCTCTC